>NW_010183992.1:7249-7927 GCF_000695765.1 Mesitornis unicolor
TCCAGCCTGGTGGTGGATGAGGTGAGCCCACGCCATCACAGCCATCCTGGAGCCTTGCGGGTTCCCAGCCTGAGCTGTAGCCATGGAGTTTAGCACTCTGGTCCCTGAGCTCTGGGGTTTGCTGGGCCGCAGTCATTGCTACTGGGCAGGATGATGCCAGCCCCCGCCGGCCAGGGCTGGCTCCATCCACGCACGCTGGGGCTGGGGCTGGGGCTGCGCCAGCACGGGCTCAGCTTTGCTGGCCGCAGGCTTGGCTCCGCATCGCCGTCCTGCTCCAGCCCCGTGCTGCAGCATCCCGTGAGGAGGGCAATGGGCCGGGATGGGCCAGGGGAGCTGGGCCTGGCAGAGGGGACAGGAGTGGGCAGGAGATGCTGCGCTGTCTTCACAGGGGGCTCACAGCCCACCCCAACCTGGCCCCCAGCAGTGCCTGGCCTTGGAGCAACCGTGACTTTCCCCACGGAGCCTGCGTCTGTGTCCCAGGGCAGGGGTAACCGAATTTCGGTCTCCTGCACCCAAACCAACCACCCTGGTACAACCTCCCTGGCCGAGGCAGATGCAGGGGGCTTTGTCCCAGCCCAGCCGCTCCTGGCAGCGACAGTGTTTTCGGGGACATCCCTTTTCCTCCCCAGGAAGACTGGGGCAGGGACAACAGATGTGATTTATTTTATTTTTTCTCTC
>NW_010183992.1:7958-8364 GCF_000695765.1 Mesitornis unicolor
CCACTTCCCAAGAAAATACGAGCCCTGAAAGAAGCATCAACAGGGATTTCTGCAGAAAATGACACATAAAAACTACTCGTCAGTGTACTTATGGTGATAAAAATCGCAGCCCTAATTAAATGGGTATGGGAGTACAGGAGCTGATGGGTGGCCTTGCCTCAAATGCTGTTGCGGGGCTGCCAAGAGCCCACTCAGCTCCCTGGGGGTCCTGGTCACTGTCCTCCCGTGGAGGTGTCTGTGGCCACTCGTGTACTCTGGATCTGTGGTCACCTCCCGTCTTGCGCCTGCCCCTGCGCAGGGGAGTGGGGTTCCTGCTCCCTGGAGGCCTTTTCTCCCCCAGGACCCCTCCTCAGAGCCTGCCAGCCCCGGCTGCCGCCGGCCGCCCCCACCCACCCCCCAGGACGTG
>NW_010183993.1:0-1976 GCF_000695765.1 Mesitornis unicolor
AGTGGTCAGCCCAGCCCTAAACCATGACAATTCCTCTTCAGACTTTTAGTGAAAGTTATTTTTAGGAAATTGCAACTTTTGCATAGAAGATGAGTCAATCTAATTTCTTGACTAAGTGATCAAATAACTATCTTTATTCAAGAATAAGGCAGTCGTAGAATCACAGAACCGTAGAATGGTTTGAATTGAAAGAGACCTTAAAGATCATCTTGTTCCAAAAACCCTGCCATGGGCAGGGACATCAAGCCATTGACTGCAACTCTTCTGCAATCCTTCTGCAACTGATAGAGTAATCTACAGAAAATTATTTCCCTTTCATCTCAAGCTTTAATATAGTAATATCTCTACAGAATTACATGCAAAGAGTGGGAGTGTGGCTCTGAATATAGTAGCAGACGCAATGCATGTTTCAGCAGTATCCAAAACAGTGCACAGCAGTGCTGATAAAGAGATGACCTGTTTTATTTAGTTTTATTTTTTTTTATTTATGGATCGGCCAAAGACAGAGCTAATGCTAACAGCTACATGGAACAATACAGAGCAAAGAACAATACAAAAGGACTTGCAGAGGGATCTGGATAGTTTGAAGCACTGTGCAATTGTCAGTGGCATGAGATTTAACAAGGCTAAATGCTGGATTCTGTACGTGGGATGGAGTAACTCTGGACACAAGTGTGGACTGGCAGAGCCGTGGCTGGAGAGCAGCCGTGCAGAAAGGGATCTGGGGGTGCTGGTTGGCAGCAGACTCAGTAGGAGCCAGCGATGTTTCCTGACACAGCTGGGGTTCATCAAACACAGCTTGACCAAGCAGGTCATCCTGCTGTGTTCAGCGATGGTGTGACCTCACCTGGAGTGGTGTGCGTGGTTCTGGACCCCTCCACAATTTAAAAAGGGTGTGAAGGTACTTAAATGCATCCAAAGGAGGGCAACAGAGCTGGTGAAGGGCTGGAAGACATGTCTGCCTTAGGAGCAGCAAAGGACACTGGGTTTGTCTCATTTGGAGAAAAGGAGGCTGAGGGGCAACCTCATTGCTCCCTGCAGCTTCCTGAGGAGAAGTGGAGAGGGAGGTGCTGATCTTGAGATCCAGTGACAGGATGCCTTGGGTGGTGAAACCCTGGAACATGCTGCAAAGAGAGGTAGTTCATGCCCCAAGCCTGTCAGTGTTTCAGAGGCATTTGTACAGTGCCCTTAAGAATATCCCTTAATTTTTGGTCGACCCTGAAGCTGTCAGGCAGTTACAGAATCACAGAATCCCAGACCGTTAGGGATTGGAAGGGACCTCAAAAGCTCATCCAGTCCAATCCCCCTGCCGGAGCAGGAACACCCAGATGAGGTTACACAGGAAGGCGTCCAGGCGGGTTTTGAATGTCTGCAGAGAAGGAGACTCCACAACCTCTCTGGGCAGCCTGGGCCAGGGCTCTGTCACCCTCACTGAGAAGAAGTTTCTTCTCCAATTGAAGTGGAACCTCCTGTGTTCCAGTTTGTGTCCGTTACCCCTTGTCTTGTCATTGTTTGTCACCGAGAAGAGCCTGGCTCCATCCTCGTGACACTCACCCTTTAAATATTTCTAAACATGAATGAGGTCTCCCCTCAGTCTCCTCTTCTGCAAACTAAAGAGCCCCAGCTCCCTCAGCTGCTCCTCATAAGGGAGATGCTCCACGTTAGCCTGGTTTTGTTTGACATGCAGCCTTCTTAATCAGTGTAGGGGCAGATGAGGGAGAGGACAGCAAGTGTCATGAAGATATAATTAGATGGCTTTCAATGACTGTTTGCATTTCTGTTCATCCTTAAATTTGGTAGGAACTACAAAGATAACTTCCAGTTACCTTAGTTTCTTACCGTATTTTGAGCCTGCATGGGTTTATAAACAGCTTTCCATAACCTATCATACGTTTGTTTGCTTCTTTTTCAGAAAGTTGGACTAGATGATCATTATATGTTCCTTCCAGCTATGCTATGCTATGCTATGCTATGCT
>NW_010183994.1:0-10141 GCF_000695765.1 Mesitornis unicolor
CAGCCGTACCAGCGCCTCCCTTGGGTAGCAGAGGCCACGCCAGTTTCTTCGAGGATAAGGGGAAGAGGGCTACAGCTCTTCGCAGCACCACAAACTCTGTCATGTACCAGGGCAGCAGCCTATCTTTTTCCCCCACAAAACATGCTGTTTCTTCAAGGTCTCTGCTCCAAGTTCTTGGCGCTTCCTTCAAGTACAGTCCTCTGTTTTTCGGGAGATGGGCAAGAAACATGAGAGGAAGGGGAAGCTTTCCACTTTCATAAAAAGCTGAGGAACCAGAGGGAGGCAAGTCTTAGCATAGCCACAGCACAAGACTAGAGAGAAAGGCAGCCCCTGTCTCTTAATAGTTTTCTCTGTCTCTAAACTCACCAAAACACACAGAGTTGCTTACCTTTACTCACCTTCTTTTCACAGTTTTCTCAACACACCTTTAAGCTCACCAAAACACACACCTTTGGGTAGGGCAACTGCAATTTTCCGTAGTGCCTCTGCACAAGCTCTTAGCACAGGCAAGCCCATGGCATATCGGCTCACCACAGCAGCACTGGGTGAGAGGCCAGTGCATCAGGAGATCAACATAGATTTCAGAAGCTGGAAAGATCCCCTTGTCATAAACAATACAGACTATAGTAATTTAAACAATTAGATAAGTGTGAAAGTTTATACGCACATCAGAAGGATGAGCATAGCAAGAGAAGCAACTGCTCACCTCAAAGCAAGGAATCAAGATCAACAGGAAGAAGGTTTTGGGGGTACAAAACAAAAAGCATAAGTAGGGGTTTTTTATAGAATCAACAAGAAGCAAAAGCAATTTCCACAAAAGATTTAAAAAACATCATCTTGGCATAAATCTACCTGTATTAGTTTTCTTACAACTGGTCAGAAGTTTCTTATCTGGGACACTGTTGACCTGTTGCTCTCAGATTAAGCAAAGCCAGGCCTTCCTCCCCACAGAAATTTCACCAGTTATGTCAGTGGAGGTCATCCAAGTAGACCCCCTCCTTTTCCTTTCACTCCAAATGTCCTTTCAAAGGATGTAAGAAAGGCTGGTACACTCCCCATAGAGGTTCTACGAAAAGCTGCCTACTGCCTCACCATCAGCTGATGGAAGCAACCAAACTCAGCAGGCAAGACTTGTACAAATCCACTACTTAAGCTCAAGCTAAGCACCATGCTCTGGCCTCTACAGAGTGCTTTTTCATTAAATGTGTGTGCTGTCCTTCCATCAGACGAGCAGGAGGGCAGCCTTGTCTTTTGGTCCAGGTCCAGCCCTGGAGCTCACCCATCTCATCTAGCTGCCAGGAAGTACCCTTGCTACATCCTGAAGCACCTGAAGAATTAACCCCACTCATCTCAAATCCTCTGTTTATACCCTGTACCCACCCTTTTTTCTCTTCCTTTCATACCTCTGCTTGCTTTTGTAATTTCCTTCCTCCCTTGCATTTGATGTGGTTACACAACTGTCAGCCCTCATCTTCTCCACCTGAATATGTGAACACTGGCACACCTGAGCTTTGACCCTTTTAGAGGCCCTGAACAGCAAGACAATCACCGTGCTTTTACCCTATGCTTCTAGTGGCATGGAAAGTTAGATCCATGTAGCTAAACCCAAAGAAAACACAGTGTCTTGCATTTTCCAGAACAGGGGTTGCGCTGCAATGGGCTGTGATTTTAGCAGGAATCTGTGGCAAAACTGAATAATGAACCTTGTTTGCAGATGCCTCCCTAACACTTGCAACCACAAAACCAGCTTCATTCTCGAGACAACGCTGCGTCCTCTTTTTTTTCAGCACTCCAGAACTAAGGTTCCTACTACGTCTGGAAAACAAACAGTTGTGCTGTGACAGTACTGGGGTTAGTTTCACTTGATTTCTCAACAGCAATCTCATCCTGAGTTGTTTACATCACACTGCCTTGGCCCTCAAGGTTGCCTATTTGAGGAGGTTAATGATGCCCTGTTGAAAGAGGATAATGAAATAAACCATGTGGACAGTAATCTCTTGCAGAGTGCAGCCTGGATACTGGCACTAGCAGCCTGGCAACTGTGTTTTTTTTCTCAAAAATAAATCACCCCCCAACCTAGTATTTTTCTCCTCGATAGGGAAGTGCTGCCATAATGCTACAATTGCTCATAATCCTGCAATAAACCAGGTCAGCAAGACTTCCGGGACAGCTTCTCACATGCATCAAACTCCTATCAGAACACTGCAAGATCCCTTCATGTTGTGATGCCACCGAGACAGCTCTGCATGCAATCTTTCTTTGTTGCATTTATTTTCTAGGCTAATGAATGGTGAGCAGTTAGTACCCATGAGACAACATAGAAGCAGTCTCTGTTTCTTTCAGGTAAGACCTAGGTTGTTGGCAGCCAAAGGGAATTAAAAGGAAACAGAGAGGCAGCCTGTTACATGCTTGTCTTCAGCATGTTACTTCAGTATTATTGCTTGTAGGTGGCAAAACGGGAGCACTGGCCACAAAGTCCAAGCCAAGTGCTGTTAACATCACTGGAAAGCCCGACTTCGATGTCTCACTCTTACCTGTAATGTTTGCATACGTCAGACAATTTCATGGCAAACACTTGGGACTTGCTTCATAGGAGCATCCTGTGAGGCAATGGAGCAGCACCCTTGTCTGGCTCTCTCAAGACTGAATTTTTCTTCAAAGAAAGCTACTGCAGATCTCTGCCCTACGTAAGTCAAACCTACTGAGTCCAGCAGGACTGCCTGCATACGGCAGCTTGCAAAATTGGGCCTCAGTGGCTTGCGTGAAACCAGTTAATTTGACAGCGGCCCCAGGGAGCCATTGCTTGTTACTTTCCAGTAGCGTCCAGGACATTCTCCCTGATTTCCAAGTAGTGAAGATGTCACGTCACTCTCCATGCCCTGTGGTATTTGTAAGGAATGATTTTCGGCCAGAGCTGATCTGAGATGGCGCAGCATTTGTGTCCCAGCAAGGAAAGCTCACATTTCAACATCAGGCCTATGACTAAATCACTCTCCACTACTATCAATTTAGCGATGATCAGTTACCAGTGTAATCTCCAGGCAGAAGGCTATCATTCCCTTTCCCTTCAATGCCTCTGTGCCTTTCTTTATGAAGAAAAAGTCAGGAAAAATCTGTTCCAGCTAGAATTAGTTCAGCAAGGGGACAGACTGGACCACCACTCCCAGTGTTTGCAATCGTTTTCTCTGAAAGCATCATGGAATACAATGCATCCACCTCACTGTTACCATTGCCTTTGGAAATCATTGCCAAGTCTGAAAAGGCATCAGTGACGCTTGAACATTCAGAACACCATCCACAGGGCAGGAATCCCAGCTCCTCTATAGCTGAAGCTCAGAGATCAGCAGAAGAGAGCAGTGAACTCCATGCAAAGCACCAAACAAGTCAGCTACAGACTTCCATGCACATCACTGTTCGTGTATAAAGCCATCAGGTGACAACTGTTTCATTAAGTCATGAGGGAAGAAAGCTTGAAATGCTTTGATTTTGCATTCAGAATAAATGTTCACCTGGCAGAGGTTTTAACAAATTTGGTTAAGTGTGTGCAAAATCTTGAAGCAGACCTGTCCCTTGACCTTCACAAGGAATAACTACAGGGTTGCTATGTGAAATACGTTGGCTTCCCATGGCAGTGTAACAAATGCTGTTTTCAGGGCTTTCTCCAAGAGCTGCCCCCAAGTTTCTTCTCTAAACAGTTTACTAAATGAGCAGTCTTCCTCTATCTTAAAGCAGATTAAGCAACAGAAGTTTTAATCAAAATTATGCACTTTCAGAAAGGAATTTAAAGGAGGACACCCAGCACAGGGTCAGGTCCATAACTCAAGGTTTAACAATTCACAGGGGGAAGAGAGAAGCTAGTCTAGATGTAGGCAGGACCACAGGTTTCAGTCTCATCCCACAGGTCTGGGCAAAGCAAAACTCATTGAATAGCTCAGTGCCACTAAAACAAATTCCTTTGCAGATGGAAAAACCCTGCTGGGTGGCATGACAGGGCAGTTCCTTCCTGTGAAGACATTTACTTTGCTCTTGCAATGGCCAAGCAAGGCAGTATTGCGTGTGGGGGGGGGGGTGCATATGTTACCACATCCAGTTATCCACCAGTAAAACCACATCCAAGAACCACCTTTTCCCAGCAATCTGGAGGAAAGAAACACAGGTACACCAGTACCCCTTACAGTGCCAAACCACAGCCACTGGGAGTCTCGACAGAGAACTAGCAGTTCTCATCACTACCACAAAGACTCCCATGCTAAGACTTAAGAGACAAAGTAGATGAAAGGTACTGGCACCATCACTTCCTGTAACTTTCTTGCAACAAATACAGAAGGGTAGCAGGGGTTAGCTGCTTGAATCATGGCCACTCTGAGGTCTGAGGATTTAGCTTTAAACTGCTCTCTCCCTTGGCTGCTGTGAAGTAATGGGCATTTTCTGTCAGTATACCACAGGGAGACAAAATAGCTTTTCCTACTTGGATGTCACCCCTCTCCTCTCAGAAGTACTTGCCATGCTTTGTCCAATAACTCATAACCAACACAGCTGTATCAATTAGAGTTGGTTGTTTTGGGTTTTTTTTTTCCAAAACAATGTCAGTAAAGCTTCACAGCAGACTGTTCCAGAACACCTCATTTTGACACTGCATGTGAGGACTTGCCATGGGAAGATCATCACACGTGCTACTTGTACTCTACCTACTTAACTGTGACAGCCAAAGACTGCTGTAGAAGTCAGGGCAAGCTGCCTGCCAGAACCATCACCTAGCAGAAGACAACTTATAAAAGCAAAATGTAATGTCCTCCCAAGCTGACATATTCCTCTGGGCACACCAGAGATCAGTTTTAGTTCTCAAAAAATACTATTCTTCTCATAAAATAGTATATATGTGTTCAGATCGAGGTGATTCATGTCCTCATAGTTTGGCTATCTTCAGAACAGCTATTCAGTGTAAGGAGCACCTTTGCATTGAGCTCAGTGTCCCATGAAGAGCAAGATGCACCATTTATTTTGTTACATATTCTCTGTTAAACATGTGGATGTACCATGAAATCCAAGCATAGTCAAGCTTTTTATTGGTTTTGTCCCTAGATCTTGGAAATCTGCCACAGCAATTAAATCGGTGCTTTTAGATACGTACAAAAGCTAATTACTGTAACTAGCTCTGAAGTTGTATTTCTGGACTAATTCAGAACTGCTGTCCAATCACTTTCACATGTTTTGGAATTGACTAAACATATCCTGAAAAAGTGCTTTTATTGCTGAATAGATGGGTTTCCTGAGTAACTGGGATGGCAAAATAGTATGGAGAAGATGAACTCAAGTTAACATCAGCTAGATTCAGCTTCTATATACTGCTGACACAGCAGGAGTGTCAAAACAAGCATCCAGGTTCACACAAGCGTAGCCATTTCCTAACCACTTTAAGAGAGCTGAGTCTCATGGCTTGTCATGAAATTCACATACCTGTTTCAGATGGTGATAAAAAGCAAAGCTTTGTCAGAGCTCTTTTAAGAACAGCTGTCTGAATCCAGTGTCACTTCTATGGTTAAAATAATAAACTCAAAAAAGGTCAAAAAAAGAATTTTAATAATTTCTCTGTAACAAATGATTAATCAAACAGGCCGAATCCCATGTCATCGTCAGATTCTTCAGATTCCTCCTTCTTCTCTTCTTTCTTCTCCTCAGCTGAAGGAAAAGAAAGACCGAGCCAGTGGTCAGTATTTACATTTTCTGAGCCCCAGATTTTCAAGAGACAATTTGGTGTTCTCAGCTTCTGTATTATTGGTGTTCAGCCCCCATGGTGTCATTCCCTTTCAGTAGCCAAATATAAACACCAGGGGACACCGACACCACTATTGAAGGGATGTGCTTTACACAGTGAAGTCTGATTCTCGGTTCTAAGCCAGAGCAATCTTAAGGTAGGTAAAGAACAAATGCTTCTGATGGCTCAGAGAAAAAGTAACAGTTCACTTTACGCTTCAGTCACACAGTGAACTGCCAAAGTGGAAAAGCCTTGAAATAGGGACTCAATTGTTAAGATTTTAATAGCGAAAAATGCAGCTGCCCTGTAACAATGCCCCAGCACTCATACTCACCGGCAGCAGGGGCAGCAGCTGCAGCAGGAGCAGCAGAGCCCCCTCCAGCAGAGACTGCCACAGCTCCCCCAGCTGGCATGCTGGCAAGTTTTCCATTACCTGAGTGGGACAGAAGAGAGTGTTTAAATGCTCATAAGCACGCAAGAAGGTAGAAAGGAAGATAAATGAGTGCAGAAAAGACAGATACTATGTCTCATGGACTGAATCTGTCACTGTTAGCTGAAAGGAACAAGAGGCTGCACCCATGATAAGAAAGTATAAACTATTCTGTGAAAAACCTCCGGAGTTTAAGATTCACAAAGGCTTATCCTGAGAACACTGACAGCACATTATTAGTAAGTTTCTTTTGTACACAAAGCCCCATTTTCTTTTTCCAAAACTGTCATATAAAAATAGTGGCAAACATACAACTTGACACATACAGAAAAACTGTTTTCTGAATACAGCATAACAGCCCAGCAATCTATTTCAATATACCTCAGCAGTAACAGATAGGCAGCACTGCTCCACCCCCCCACTCACACAGAGAACTCTGAGGGCATGACTGGATCACACTTTCAGGAGAGAAGGAGGTGGCAGGAAAGATGTACTTATAGCAAAGAGTACACAATTTTAAACAAATTCTCCAGCACCCTGTGAACCCTATTGCATCTCCTCTGAGACGAACAAACCAACCTCTGATTTATGCTCATCTTTGGAAAGCTAGCGAGTTCTATGGCATCTGCCTTTCACATACCAAGGCTCCCCTGGCATTCAGAGGTCACACACACAGTATGTTTGCCCATATTCCAATTTCAGGGAATCAGTTTCTAAATAATTCCCAGTTACTTCAAGCTCTGATAAACTAGCCAAGGAAACAAACGTTTCATATGCATCTCAGTGTGTTCTAGGAAACAATTTAAAGAAAAAGTATTACAGAAAGAGATAGCACAAGTGTTGTAAGCACGTGCACATGGCTCTCTTAGGTCTTCAGATCACATGGATAGAAATGTCCAGTTACTGCTTGTAACACCAAGGCCAGGCAAAGTCCTGCCAACATTTAAGAAAATATCTGTTCCCCTGTGCCTATGCACTTGCAAAAAAATAGGAAGTGATTAAACAGAAACCTTTGCACTACCTCAGCTCTGCTTTATTTCAGCCCTATAACCCAGTCAATTCATGTTAGAAGTTCCAGCTTTGGTAAAAGCCAGCAGGTAAAAGCACAAACTTCTACAGAAGTCAGCACTCAAGACTTCCATCTTAGAGAAAAGGCAATGGTGGACTTGGTGAGCTCTACAAGAGATGTGTACTGGAGAGGCCTGTATTAATCACGGCGGGTGTAACCGTACCCTTAATGTGAACTAACACTTATCTTTAACAGTCTGTTCTTCCTGTTTTACATAACTGATGCAAATAAAATATCTCCCAGAGAACATGAAGAGCAGCTAATTATTTCTCCAATGAACATGTCCAGAAAACTACATCATGAGCAGACTACCAGTAAGCTCATACATGCTTAAGTTTTCCGGTTTAATGTGGTCCACAAGCGAAACCCGGCAGGTACTGGCACTGACCTGCAGGAAATTAGAATGGACCTGGACCTCAGTCATTTCAGTCATGAGATGCAGCATGGCAGTCCTCATCCACAAAGCTAAACCAATGAATAATCAGGGAGCTGGCACCAATTCTACGCGCTCAGGCTTAAGTGGCAGTGGCAATTATCTGCAACACTCAAACTGTACTTACCCTGAGCAATGACGTCCTCGATGTTTTTTCCATTCAGCTCACTAATAACCTGTGTAAATTAAGTTTAGAATTTTAATAGTTTCAAAACAGCATGAGTATAAGCTGCATTTAAACAATTACTGATTAATCATCATGTGCAATGCCTCCATCCTGCTGCTTATACAGCCCCAATGTTCCTTATTTCTCACTGGAAGGAACGGGACATTGAAATAAAAGTTTCAGGTAAGTCTTTCATACTGTTCTGTGAAAGCTTCTTCATGAAATCTGTTACAACAAATTCATAATGAATCCATGGACCATGTAGAAATAAGGATTCACAAATGTCATGGAGCCAGTTAGGAAACCCCACTAATAGCCCTGTTAGTCACTGAGGGACTGTTAACATATCTTGCTTAATACCCGCTGGGAGGCTCTGAAGCACTGGGCCATAAACAAAAAACCAACAGGGCCCCGTTCCTACCATTACCAAAAGTTATAGCCAAGCTATTGTATCCTTGCACTGGAACAGAGAGTCCCAACTTCAATTTTACTACCATTGTTTTATAACCAGGGATGAGGAAAGCAAAACACAAAATGAAAAATTGCTCAAGCGAGCAAGCACTTTAAAAAAAAAAGTCATAGACCTTTCTGGTGAGTCCCTGCTACCAAGAGCCAGTGCTGAACACTGCGGTCACCAAAGGACTTTAACCAAGAGGTTTTCAACGGCACCTCCTGCTCAAGCAGGGCACGCGATCTGCGGAACGCCACGCCTGGGTGCTTGCTTCATCCGAAGGAAGGCGTTTGTAAGACTTCATTAGAGGTACACCAGCATAAGATACAGCCAGTGCAAACAGAGAAGTATTAATTAATTATAACCAAAACAAATCCCAGAGAAGCTTTCCAGATATTGCAGGAACACAGAAAACTAAGTTACAAAGCTATTAAACAAATGAAAACCAGACAGAGATGAAAGACCTGGCATTTAAACAGGAGTACCACCAGTTCAAACACCCCGCCCGTAAGGATGCTGTCAGCTCAGCCAACCCATTGTTTGGTTTGGCCTATGGTAAAACACTATCTCCAGCTGGGAAAGTCGTTTGTTTTTCCCTCCACCTCTCTGAAAATGCTCTGCACACAAGCATGGGCCAGGTTACAAGACCATTTTTTGGTTGTGTATTTCTTTTTTTTTCTCCCATGGCCATTTATTTTAAAGTCCCCAAAGCTGAAAGTCTGTAATATCACAAGAAACATTCTAAACTAAGACACTTTCTTTTTAAAAAGGCTATTTTTTCAACACAACCATTTCAGCATTAATTACAAAAGTCCTCCTACATATCATTGAGCATCTTTTACGTCCATGTTATAATTTACCTATGTTTGTCCGTGAAGGAACAAACGCTTCTTTGCAGTACGCTAAAGAAATTATCAGTGAATGTCAAGCCTTGAAAAGTATTCGCTTTGAATGAATACCGACCAGACGCCCAAATTAAACATTGAGTGCAACCTATACAGTATGCCCCAACAGATCTTATTTTCAGTACATGCTTATCTGTAGTCACCACCCCACTGAGAAACATTAGATTGACCAGTCAGGAGTCAGCAGCAACTGACACGGATCTCTGCAGACCCCAGGTGCTAAATAAGAAAGCCAGACTTCTACAAGAAGGTAAAAATAGTTCTGACTGGTGAAGCCACACACGCAACAATCAGCAAACACCTCAACTAAGTAAGACTTGATCAACAGCAAGGCAGCTAAAGAAACAGCGAAGCCAAGGAAACAGCTCCCGTATCTGATGCCGACTGGGACAAGACCATCCGGAATTAAGAGGCAGCACCACCTTGTTCATGCGTTCATCGTCTGTCTCAATGCCGACGCTGTCGAGGATCTTTTTCAAGTCCTTTGACGTCGGAGACTCGTTGCCACCGAGCACCGCTAGCAGGTAAGCCGCGACGTAACGCATCCTGGAAAACAGGGCAACGGGGTCTTCAGCGCCGCGCCCGGAGCGAGTCCGCCTCCTCACCGGGGGCACAGACCTCCCCTGCCCGGGCACCACTGTTCTGCTCGACTTTGAAAGGAAAACCCCCGACACGTGAGGCCGCACAACGGCCTCCTGGCAGCACGAGGCCCCGCACAAGGCAGCCCGGTAAACACCGCAGAGCCGCAGCGCTCCCGTCCTGCGCCAAGCTCCGGGGCGCCGCTGCTCAAAGGCCCGAGCAGGCGGCCCAGCCTAACCGAAGGCACCGCACACCTCTCCTGGAGGAAAGCGGCACCGCGGTCTCCCGAGCGCTTCTTCGCCGCCCGGACGGCGGCCCTGACCCGGGTCCCCGCAGGGGCCGCTTAAGCCTGT
>NW_010183995.1:0-388 GCF_000695765.1 Mesitornis unicolor
AGCCAGCCCTGCCACGCAATGTCACTTGGTTTTTACCCCCCTTACCTGTTATTGCCCCCACCATGGTGGGATTTGGTGGGTTTCCAGTAAAATTTGGTAAATTTGATGGCTGGAGTGAGGTGAGAGGGGATGTGGGGGTCTGCTCCCATTAAGCTGTCCCCATCCCCCTGGAAGGCTCTAGACCCCATATTCTTATTAACAACATGCATTCATTTATGCTGGCTACAGGAAGGCAAATTTGGGGCAAAACCAGGCAGAAATGGGCAGAACGGGTGCGCGGTGGCACTCGGTGGTCTGCGGGCATAAGCCAGGGCTCAGCACAGCCGACACAGAAGGGGTTCATCCCCATGGTCCCTGGGGACCCCCTTGCATGGCATCTCCGGGGAAT
>NW_010183995.1:419-4122 GCF_000695765.1 Mesitornis unicolor
GGGGAATGTGTGGGGAGCCACATCCTGAGCAGCCCTGAGGGTGCCCTCATGTTCCCCCCACCCAGTTCTCGGCCCCCCATGGCCACCCTAGAAGATGCTGACCCTCTTGCCACAGTGCAGGTGGGGGTCGTGGATGGCCCCCCACATCACCGCTACCTCATAGGGCATGAAGCGGTGCACCAGCAGCAGCTCACGGTAGTAGCAGGGGTTGAAGGGGTCGACCTTGGCCGGCGCCCTCACGCCAGAGGTCCTGATGCCAGTGTGGGACATGGGCAGGAGCCCCGCTTTCTCCAAGCACATACCCAAGTAGACGTCGTCAATGGGGAAGAGTTTGATGTCCCGTGCTTTTTGAGTGATGACGCGAGCAGTGAAGCCAGACATCAGCATCCCACCACCGCCACAGTACGGGGGGTAGCGCTCTGAGGCCATCAGCTGCGTGGGGATGAAGTATTTGCTCCTGGGATTGCGGATGGGGCCGGTGTTGCTCAAGACATCCCCTACCATCAGGTGTTGCTCTTGGGCGCCCTGGGAGGCCATGGCGAAGTGGACGATGTTGTCGGTGTTGACAAAGACGTCGTCGTCGCCATTGAAGATGAAGCGGACGCCAGGGCAATGCTGCTTCATCCAGTTGTGGAAGAGGACCTGCTTCAGCGTCAGGTTGAAGAAGGTGTCCTTGAAGTCCCACTGCAGCACGTCCCCATACTCCTCCTGCTCCAGCTGCCGCAGCCAGTTCCACCAGCCAGTTCAGCTTTTTGGCATCCCAGGGGTTGGGGGACACCCCCACGAGGAAGACGCGGCGGATTAAGACTCCCTCAACTGTCCTCTCCTGCCCCCAGGTCTTACGGATCACCTCCCGCCGCTCGTAGTTCACTGGTGATGACTTGATGGCCAAGAGGAGGAAGATGTTGCGGGACCCCTCGGGCCCCCTGCATTTGTCAGGGATGCTGAGCAGCGCCGGGAAGGCCCGGCAGTGCTGGTAGCGCATGAAGTCCTGCACATGGCCGGGCAGTTTGGCGAAACCGGGGACTTTGTGCACCGAGGCATTGGCCACGCACGGGGCGATGGTGGGCAGGGCCCGAGGGGGCGGTGAAGAGAGTAGGGGGAGTGGCTGGGAGCTGGGCGGGGGGCTGTGTTCAGGGGCCACGCAGAGCTGCAGGCGGTCATCGTTGTACAAGAGGTAACAGAGCCCCAGGAGCCCCACGGCCACCAGAGCCCACAGCTCCAGCCTGTAGCACCGCAGGGACACATTCTGCAAGAGAAGAGGAGCGGGGTTCAGTATCAGGAACCTCCACATCCCCCTGGGCACCCACACTGGAAGAGGTACCCTGAGATGGGGAGTGGGGTTTGGTACCAGACACCTCCACCCCCCCCCAGACACCCACACTGGGAGGGGTGCCCCAAGATGGGGAGCAGGGTTCACCACTGGGCACCCCCCCAAGGCCCCTGGGCACCTCCACATTCCTCCAGGCACCCCACACCAGAAGAGATGCTCCAAGACGGGGAGCAGGGTTCAGCACTGGGCATCCCCCACCCTCCCCAGGCACCCCCACCAGGAGGGATGCCCCAAGACGAGGAGTGGGGTTCAGCACCAGGCACACCTGCACCCCCCAGGCACCTGCACCAGGAGAGATGCCCTGAGATGGGGAGCAGGGTTTGGTACCAGAAACCCCAACATCCTGAGATGGACAGTGGGGTTCAGTACTGGGTATCCCCCAAGGAGGGATGACCCAAGCTGGGGCACCGCATCCATCCCCACAGAGCCAGAGCGCGGAGCACCCGGAACCCGGAGATGCCCCCACCCCACAGCACTGGGAAGCAGCCGGAGCTGCTCGATGACACGCAGGGAGGGCCCGGCTGGGAAGGGCACCATTGTGCGGGGCAGAGGCCAACCGTACTGACAAACGTGCGGGAAGCAATAAAACCCCGGGTCTGGGATGGGGCTGTGCCGCTTTGGGATAGAAAACACAGGGAGCGGCCCCGAAGCCTGGGGGATGGGTGGCGCGAAGCATGCGGCCCCCCGAGGAGCCACCGGCGTGGGCGAGTGACCAAAGGAGGTATCACCAGGTCGAGGCATCGTGACGTGGTCCCGGGTGCAAGGAGGTATCACCAGGTCGGGGCATCGTGACGTGGTCCCGGGTGCAAGGAGCCCAGCCCGCTTTGCTCACCCTCGGAGATGAAGCGCCAAGACAGGGGGGTGAAGCGCCAATGGGGGGTTCCCCATTGAGCCCCTGGCCACCACTTGCCCACCGGCGGTGGCCACATCCTGATGCCCAGTAGCCCCGGTTCAGACCTCACAGCACCACAAAGAGCCACGAACCACCCTGGAGAGACCACCAGACCCCTTAGAGAGACACCCAGACCTCCGGTACCTTGTTCCAGAGCCAGCTCAGAGCCATCCTCTCCCCTGAGGCGCAGGTGTCTGCTGCGGGGATCGTCTCTCTGCCCACCCCTCTGCTCCCGCTGCCTGCCCCGGGGGTGGGCAGCAGCCCCCAGGGGTGCGAGGAGAGGGCTCGGCCAAGCAGTGCCGGTTCCCTGCCTCGGTTTCCCCAGCCTCGCCACACTGGTGCCTCTAGAGAGCAGTGGCACGTTTGCTGTGCCCTGTTTTCAAGGAGGAGCCCAGACACTCCGGGAATGGGCGTCACAGGAGGAAGCAGGTGGGAGACAGCAGGAGGGTTATTAGAAAATAAAAGTGTTTATTAAAAGAGCAGCTCCTGCCCTCTACGCAGCACGGGGAGGGTACAGAGAGGACCAACCGCGGGGCAGCAGGAGGGGACACGGTGACAGCCACGGAGCAGGGAGAGGAGGAGGAAGGAGGCTTCCACCAGCGGCACACCCCCTCCTCCATCCAGTGTTTCCAGTTCACACAACCAAGGGGAAGCCCAGGGGGGGCTTGGAGGGTCCAGAAGGGGCCTCAGGACCCCGCCAGGTAGATCCCTGCAGAGGAAAGGAGGTGATGGGGGGCTGCAAGAATAGAGATACTGCAGGGATGGGAGAAATTGTGCCCAGCACAAGGAGGGTCATAGGCTTGACACCAGTTCCAAACTGGGCTACCAGCACCCTGCCCAGCCTGGCCACAGGCCTCCAGCAAGGGAGAGAACAGAGCCTGGGGCGGGACAGGGGGGACCCCCATGCACCCTGGGGCCATGGGAGCAGCAAGAGGACCCCTGGGCACCCCAAGAACCCAGGAAGGGTCCCTGGCCACATTGGGAAAGTGAACTCCTGCACCCCAAGGAATGGACCGCATGTACTCTGGTGCCACAGGGGACAAGGAGAGGACCCTAAACCCCTCCAGGGCCATGGGGAAGGGACCCCATGCACCCCAGGGCTATGGGGAGGATGGAGAGAATCCCCCATGCATCCAAGGAGTGGGGAAAGGACCCCAACCACCTTGTGAAAGGGAGCTCCTGCACCCCAGGGAAGGGACCCCATGCACTCCGGTGCCACAGGGGATGAGGAGGGGACTCCAAACCCCCCCAGGGCTGTGGAGACGGGACCCCATGCACCCTAAGGCCACGGGAGCAGGGAAAGGACCCCCATACACCCCAAGGATCAGGGAAGGGACCCCAACTACCTTGGGAAAGGGAGCTCCTGTACCCCAGGAAAGGGACCCCAAGCAACCTGGGGCCCCAGGGGATGGGGAGGGGACCCCAAATGCCCCCAGGGCTGTGGGAAGAGACCTCGCACCGTCCCTGTTCTCCCAGCC
>NW_010183995.1:4203-4476 GCF_000695765.1 Mesitornis unicolor
TGCTGACCTGCGCCGCCACTGGGCTGGGCTTGCTGTGCCCACACAGGGGCTCCCAGCTGGCTGAGAGCCGCCCGCAGCCTGAGGGGACATTGGAGAGGGTGGGGGGGTCTGCAGGGGACTGGACAGACCCCCGTTTTCCCTGCTCCAGGGGCGCCACCTCACCTCCCTGCCCCAGGGCACCCGGGATGTCCAGCAGCCTCCAGAGCAGTCGCTTCTCCTCCAGGTTCCTGCAGGCACACAGGCACATCCACAGGCCCCCAGCCCCCAAAGCCC
>NW_010183995.1:4492-5045 GCF_000695765.1 Mesitornis unicolor
CATCATCCCCCTTGCTCTCACCTCTCCGCCTTCCACACACCTGCAGCACCTCATTTCCCAGCTCAAGGTCTCCCTTTCCCGACCCAGGGCTCTCATTTCCCAGCCGTGGGTTCCTATTTCTCAGCTCAGGGTCCTCAATTCCCAGTCCAGGATCCCCCGTTCCCAGCTCAGGGACCATATTTTCCAACTCGGGGTGCCCATTTCTCAGCTCGGGGTCCCCATTTCCCAGCCAAAGGTCCTCATTCCCCAGCCCAAGAGATCCCCATTTCTCACCCGGTCCGGGGGGGGTTTGGGTCCCCATTTCCCACCCTGGGAGGGAGTTTAGGGTCCCCATTTCCCATCCTGTTGGGTTTGGGGGTCCCCATTTCCCATACTGGGGGTGGTTGAGGTCCCCATTTCCCAATTTTGGGTCCCCATTTCCCACCCTTGGGGGTCTGGGGTCCCCATTTCCCATGCTGGGGGGGGTTTGGGACTCCCGACCCGGTGTGTGTCCCTCCCCATCCATACCAGCTGGCGGCAGGGTGGAGGCGCAGGGTGGGCACCGGCTGATCCA
>NW_010183995.1:5136-6275 GCF_000695765.1 Mesitornis unicolor
CAGCGCCCGGAGAGCCGCACCGGCGCGGAGCCGGGCCCCAGCCGTGAGAACTGGGGAGTTCTGATGGTTATGGGGGGCACCGAGACCCTTCCTGCCCCCCCAGGTGGTGGGTGGTGGTCCCAGGCATCACCTGGTACTTGAGCAGAGCCACGTTGTAGTAGGAGGCAGCCGGGCTCTGCTCTGCTTGCTTCTGCAAGTGCCCGGTCAGCGCCGCCATATTCAGCCAAAAATCCTTCGTGCTGGGGTCGCTCTGGGAGGGGTCGCTGCAGGGAGTGGGTCAGAGCAGCAGTGGCGCCTGGGCACCCTGGAAACCTGGCACCCTGGTACCCAGCACCCCAACACTGTGCCCACCAGATCCCAAGAATGCTCAGGAACCCCAGGTACCCCCACACCCAGCACCCCATCGCTGCACCTACAAGTACCCAAGGTCCCTCCATCCCCCCAGACACTCCCTATACCCCAAAAACAGCTCCCCACCACTGCATCCACCACCTCCCAAGGTCCCTGCATACTCCCAGACAACCCCTGTACCTCAACACCCAGCTCCCCATCATGGCATCCACCACCTAAGGTCTCTGCATCCCCCCCAGGTACCCCTGTATCCTGATATACAGCTCCCCCACCACTGCATCCACCACCGCCACCCACGATACCTGTGCTCCCCAGCACCTCCTGTACCCCAATCCCAGCTCCCCACCGTCCACGCACCTGTAGAGCAGCTCTGCGTTAGGCAGGAACTGCTCAATGGCGCTGGCGTTGAGCAGGCGGAAGCTGAGCACAGGGGGTGCCATGGTACCGCTGAAGACGCGGATGATGCCGGCAGGGAAGGACATGGTGAGCTCCCCCGTCACCTTCACCAGGCAGCTGCCGGGGACAGGCTGGGGTCAGCAGATGCCCCAGGTGGGACGTGGTGGCTTTAGGGGGGGCTCTGCCCTGCCCCCTACCCCCAGGACCTCCGTACCTGTCAGCATCGCGGCCCTTGAAGTACGCGTGGACGTACTCGGTGAAGGCGGTGGCCACGGGGAGCGCATCCTGCGAGCCCAACACCACAGGACTGGGACCCCGCGACAGCCCTGGGAAGGCATGGATGGGGTCAGAGCCTGGATGGGACCCCACCACCCTGGAAAATTCCCCCCCCA
>NW_010183996.1:0-400 GCF_000695765.1 Mesitornis unicolor
TTCTTTTCGATACCTTTGCATGAGGAGGACAAAGAGTGGTTTGCTTTTTCGGTTGTATTCCTGAACAGCCAACGTCCCAACCTACGCTTCCAGTGGAAAGTGCTGCCTCAAGGGATGATCAACTCGCCTACTATCTGCCAAATTATAGTCGATCGGGCATTAGCACCGGTTCGGCGCAGTGATCCGACCGCAACTATCATCCAATACATGGATGACATCTTGATCGCTGCACCGTCAGGAAATCAAGTGGACCAGATGATATCAACAGTTTCAGAAGCTTTGAAATCAAACGAATTCGAGATTGCGAGTGCAAAGGTCAAAAGGGGACCATGTGTAAGTTTTTTGGGGGTGGGAATCACAAGTTCTTACGTAACCCCCCCCCAAAATAAAAATCCATAGG
>NW_010183996.1:702-1468 GCF_000695765.1 Mesitornis unicolor
TCATTCAGGCCACAATAGTCCACTGTTAATCTCCATTCTCCATCAGGCTTCTGTACTGGCCATATAGGACTGTTGAAGGCTGAGTGAGTCTTGGTGATCATTCCCTGGCTCTCTAGTTGGCGAATCAACTTATACATAGGGACCAGGGAGTCCCTGTTGGTTCCGTATTGCCGGCGATGTACTGTAAAAGAAGCAGTTGGTACTTGCTGTTCCTCCACCCTCATCAGGCCCACTACGGAAGGGTCATCTGAAAGGCCAGGCAAGTCAGACAGCTGGTCAGTGCCCTCAATCTCCACAGCTACTATCCCAAAAGCCCACTTGTACCCTTATGGGTCTTCGAAGTACCCTTTCCGCAGAAAATCTATGAAAAATAGAAAATCTAGAAAGAAAAATCTAGAAAAAAGAAATAGATAGAAAATCTGTGCCCAGAATGCATGGAGCATCTGGGCCAGTTACAATACGATGTATCCCCCAGTCATTCCCAATTAGGCTTACTTCAGCATCCAACACAGTCAGCCTTTGAGACCCTCCCATCACTCCCGAGATGGTAATGAACTCTGATCCTCTATGATACGATGGCATTAGAGTGCATTGTGCACCAGTGTCCACCAGGGCTCTGTACTTCTCAGGTTTGAATGTGCCAGGCCATGGAATCCACACTGTCCAGTAAACTCGATTATCCCTTTCCTCCACCTGGCTGGAGGCAGGGCCCCTCTAATGATTCTGGTTGATGGGAGCAGCCATTCTCCTAGGTTGGTTCTCTCTG
>NW_010183996.1:1501-7046 GCF_000695765.1 Mesitornis unicolor
GGTTTGTTGTGCCACCTATCCATATTCTCACCATAGTCGATCAGGGTGTACCACAGAGAACTTTGTGTTGGGTAATCCCTGCCCTGAGTCGATCTTCTGCGAAAGCATCTATCTGTTCCTAATTGCTGAAACATGGATCCATTCAGAAGAATGGGTATCACTTTCTCTCTCTCTTGGGAATAACTTATCATTCAGCTTGTCCAGCTCTGTGTCAAAGTCCCACACCAGGAGGCCAACTTTCATAGAGCACTTCCGGTAGGTGGTGACTGAGGCCAACTGGACCACATTCCTTGTGTGCCCACTGGTGGCTGCTGCTCCCACTGGCACCAAAACGGGGCCGGGGACAGCAGCCGCCAGAGCAGGGGGAGGCACCGGGGCCAGAGCCAGGTGCCATGGCCAGACCCGGCGCCAGGGCTGGAGCCCAAGCTGGTCCAGAGCCCTGACCAGAACCAGGGCTGGGGCCAGGACCGGAGCCAGGGCTGGGGCCGGGGCCGGGGTCGCTTTTAAAATGGTAATATTCTCATGCAAAGAGACCTGAGCACACCACTGCCTTACAGTTAGTGCCATTTCAGTTACAATGATGAACCACAACACATAATCATAATAGCCGTTCCTAATTTCTCTAAAGCCCTGTGTCTCAAGCTTGCCAGGTGAAGGAACAGAATCGTTTTTCATAAGCATGTTCATGAGGTAGTGGCCAAGGTACTCAGGTAAAGCCTTAACCCAACTCAAGCCCGCAACCATCACAGTCCAAAATATATGGCAATATAACATGGAGACAGGGCATGTCAACACGACAGATACCAGGACAACACTAAGAGAGGTCAGAAAAGCATTCTGTAACAGGCCTTGCAGAAGCACAGTTACGAGAGACATTGTAGTATTAACTTCCAACTTGTCTCGTTGGGGAAATAATAATAAAAATTAATTTCCAAACTCGAGCCCCACATTGGGTGTCAATTTATCCGGTCTTTGTTTAAGGCTCAAAGAGCAGGATTCTCTCTCTATTGTCCCCTACCCTCCCAGGGGGAGGATTAAAAAAAGAGTGAATAGAGAAAAAGATGCTTTGTACAAGGTTGGATTTAAGACTGTAACAAGTTTAATGAAAAACAACAGGGGAAAGGAAAAGGGAATTAATAAGGGACAAAGGATATTTAAACTATATGCAAAACCCGATCCCAGTAGTCCCGAGTGGAAGTGTCCGAGCAGTGCCTTGTGGCCGCTGCGATTGCTGTGACTCGTCACCAGGGACCGCAGTGGTGCCGGGAGCGGGTGGTGGTGGATGCTGCCGAGCACGTGGAGGTAGATCCAGCCATCTCAAGATGCAACAGGAAGTAGCCCAGGAAACCAGGAAAAGCCCGCGAAAACCTTGGGCCTCCTCAGTTTTTTATAGACTGTGGCCGGAAAGGGGAGGGAACAGTACTGATCTGGCACCAGCCAGGGTCCTACAGACACCACCTGTCCTTCCCTTTCAGGCTGGTAACCCTTAAACCATAACAGAAGTGTATCTCAATGTCATTTGTCCACAGATATTCATTACAACCTTTAATCACATATCTGTAGCTTTTTCCTACAGAAGGTAGATAATGAAGTTTTGTCCCTGTTGTTCTATATATGGATTATCAAAGTGATAATTGTCATCCAGCTTGGGTTTACTTCGGGTATAAGATTTTCTGAGCCTGTTTCTCCGGATAAGCTTCCTTTGAGAATAAGTATGTGAACGGTGATTTTGCCACCATTTTACTTCATATTGTCTGTAAATGTAGCTGCAGCCATAGCCATTTATACTATCAGAAAGAGCAGAATACATAAAGATATAAAAATATATTTGATCATACTACTGATTAATTATTATAGGACTGTATGGATGGACATTTTCAAAGGAAGAAAAAAGAAAATCTCATTGTGTAATTAGTGATACAAGGCACCTGCCTCTGTAATGGATTTCATTAGTTTGAATATTTTTTTGACAATGTTCTTAACTCAAAATGGTAAAAATTAAGCACTTTAACAACTGCTGCATATTGTGTAACTGATTATGATTATGATTATGACTATGCCATTTGAGGCATGAATGACATTTTAGCTGACCTTGGCTACCTTTGAAATTTATACCCACATTTTTAGCTTCACCAAACAATCACCTTCTTGTTGTACTCAGGCGTAACAAAGTCTTGAACTTTACCAGGATGTAGGAAGAAGCAGTTACTCAAAATCAATATTTAGAAATACTCAGAGGCAGAAAATCAGGTTTTGGAGCAGTTTACTTTCTAAGAAACCTCGGTTCCTGCTTGATTTCTAGTGCTAGCTACAGAGGCAGTAATCACAAAAAGAGATCTAATAGTTCATGACATATATTTATAACGCTAGACAATACTGTATTTTGTGAGGCATTTATACTGGTCAACTAAATTTAATGTTAATTAAGACAGCAGGGATCCTGAGTTTAAATACATGTTTCTGTACTGATCCATATGAGCAAAGAGAATTTTCTGGGAACAGGGAAAGCAGACACCTAACAGACCCTTGAAGCAGCTGATGTTGATTTCCAGGACATCCTTCAGCTAGAAAAAATAAAGTAACAAAATTGTATTCTATTTTTGGTTTGTGTCTTTTTCTGATATAGGTAAATAACAGTACTGCCAGCTGAAGATGTGATCTTAAAATTTTCTTTTAAAGTGTACAGAGTGTTTGACAAATTCTATCAGAAACTTTCAAACATTTTGTGCAATAAGTTTTGCATCTTAGCCTGGAGATCAAGATATCTTATTTGAATTGCTACTTATTTTTAGCAATTTTATTAGCAATAAATTTTATGTGCAATCAGATGGGCTAGCAAAATCAATAAACTCTGGGGTTTAATTTTTAAGTCTGTTTTAACATTGCTTTCCAGACTAAGGAAACAGTGAATGTAATTCTAATTCATTATATACAAGACCTCTGGTCTAAATACAGAATTTGCTTTGAGAAGGCCAGAGATATTTTGTTTGAATTATAATGTCTGTTATTCAGGCTAATGTATGCATCACAGATTTGTTATGTGATAATTCTAAGTGTACTAGCCTTATAAAAACTTCACGTGAAATCCAATCATTTGTAAAGGGATGGAGGAGAGAGAAGGCAAAAGAAAATAAGATGACCCATCTATCATGGTTATTATGAGGCAGGTCGTTCAATTCTATCAAGCTTACAGCTCCAGATCTGAAGTTTAGGAGATTTCATAAGCCTAGAGATATCCCTACTGATTTCTGAATTAATATTTGTAAGATAAAAGCAAATGCAATTCTTAAACCATTACCACAGCAACATTAATAATGTTGTGTTAGTTAAGACTGTAGCAATGTTTCTGTTAAAAAAAAGTCCAACAAAGAGTGCTTCCTCCTTTTTAGTAGTTCATATAAAATGGAAAGTGTACATAAATATTTACTTCATGTCTGTCTCACAATGAGAGATTATCATCTCAAGTAATGTTCCAACACCACTGAAACGGTATAAAATCTTTGATGACCGATGTATCATATTAAAAATTTAACATCCTAAAATAACAGATCTAAATATTTCAGTTGCAACTGATCCACAAGCAATACTGAAAATTCCAATAAATCTTCTTGGAATGTAAAGCCAATATACTTTCCACCCACTCCAGCAACTGTTACATAAGGATACTTTAATGCACACTGAATTTGCTAGGCAAAATTTTCAATACTATTTGCCCCAAATTACTTCAGCTCATAATTTAGATACGTTAATATTTGCTGCCTTCACGGCAATAGGACTCAAAAGACAGCATTTCTAATTGCTGTTTGCGGCTACTCAAAGGTAACCAATGTAATCCTATTTCTGTATATGCTATATGTAGCAATGCATGACAGTTACATTTTCACTTTATTCTAGATTATCAGAACTCTTTTGCAACTTGCCTAGATGTCTTGTACTATTGCTACCTCTTTCTTTTCATGGGAGATTAAACCCTAAAATATAAATCTATATTTTTTAATCATGAAAGGTGCAAGAAAAGAAAAGTATTATTCAGGAAATTGTTGAGTGAAAACAAGATTTATGGTCTTCTGAATCCTTCATCCTTTCAATATTATGTCAACATTTTAACAGGTGAAAAATTAATTTACATTAGAAAAATATTCTAAAGTGTAAATAGCTACTTGGGAGTAGAAGTGCATATAAAACTCACAGTGAACAAGAATCCCAGTTCTCCCGATGCTCTCATTTGCACACTGCTTGGATAATTTTCCTTTGCATTTCCAGATATCCATGATGGAAACTGCAGTAAGAGAAGTAAGTTCCCATAAAGCTGCTGTGTCAGCTAGAATGATTGGCACATTAAGTGCTCTGTCTTTTTCCATAAATGTACCTGCTTCACCCTGGGCTGCAAAAGGATGGGAAACAAGGTATTACTTGTAATCAGCTAAGAATCCTTGGCAAAAACAGAACAGTGAGTTTTTTGCCTTCAGTCAGCTTTAAACTTTTTTTTTCTCTTTCTTTTACTGCCTTGTCTCTTCGGAAAGGGAGAAGCATTTGTCCAGGCCTTAGATAAAATAAATATAAAGCATTTTCTGCTCCCAATGGTAATACATGCCCATTCCGAACTAATTTATTATAGTCAGCCTTAAATTAATAGCTTTTGCTTACTGTCAAAATCTTCATTTTGGAAATCAACTCCATGTAAGACCTCAATAAGAGGTCCTTTTGCCAGTGAGGTGTCGATCGGCATGCTTTCATTTGAATGACATTACTTCTAAATGTGTCCAAATTTTCAGAATTTGGAAAAACACCCAAAAGTGAATGTTTTACTTGTTGCTTTGGGATAACAAGTTCTCATACTGATAAAAGGGTGCTAATCCAAAATAACTGAATTTCTGTGAATGCCAGGCACCAGCAAGGCTGAACTGTAGCAGGAAGGGTAAAACTCATCATTAGATAGCAAGGGATTGTCTAATTGAAATTTGCAAAGTGAAGAATGAATCCTGTGCTATGTGCTGGAATGCAGTGAAGTTTTTAAAGGAAAAAAACCGTTCTTCTTTCACAATACTATCCAGGCTGCTAATGTGACCTAGAAGGCCAACTCTAAGTCAAAGATCATTCAGTACTCACTGACCTTCTGAAAAGGAAATTTTTATTTTAAACTTTTGCTTGTATTTAACAGTCCTTGGAGATTCCACTGATTCACCTAATGGCTTTTTGAACAATCACAGCATGGCATGGCATGACATGGCATGGCATGGCATGGCATGGCATGGAGCTCCATAGATCAACTGTCTGTCATGGACAAATGGGCTTCCTTTGGTTTCTTTTGCATAAGTTTACTGATAGTTTTATTTGACCCCTTGCACTTGTATTGGTAGAAATGATGAACAGCATCTTTTCCAAGATGTTTATATTTTCACAGATTGTTACCATGTTTGCTTCATTATTTCTTTACTAAAGAAGGGTTCTAGTTTTTCCACCTGCTGCTTATAGAAAATTATTCAGATTCTCCCTGGTCCTTCTCTTGCTATAAATGTATTTGTAAAATGATTTTTTTATTGTC
>NW_010183997.1:0-217 GCF_000695765.1 Mesitornis unicolor
GTGACCCCATTGACCCCAATGACCCCAGTGACCCCAATGACCCCAATGACCCCATTGACCAGTGACCCCTCCCTGACCCCAATGACCCCAATGACCCCATAAGTGACCCTGAGTGACCCCATAAGTGACCCCAATGACCCCTGAGTGCCCCCCAATGACCCCCTAAGTGACCCCAATGACCCCTCCCTGACCCCATAAGTGACCCCAATGACCCCCA
>NW_010183998.1:0-2156 GCF_000695765.1 Mesitornis unicolor
ATAATTATAATATAATATAATTCCAATTATTTCCTAAAATCCTACCTTGACCTTTTTAAACTTGCCATTAATGTAAAAATGTGGAAAGCTAACTCATTAGGATTCTGAATATTAAATTTGACCTTGACCTTTCAGGTAGCTGATGCAGGAAAATTTTACATGAGTCTGAGAACTACTGCAATAAAATATAACAGAAGTGTAGAGTATGTAAATTTTTGAGGTATAATATTGGCACTTCTCAGCTGCTACCTGAAGAGATGGTTTGATAGGCATTTGCTTAGGAACCTGAGGTTATTCTAGACATAAGCACCAGACATGGGTGAACCAAAGATTTTTAAGATAGTCAAGAAGCACAAACATTAAAGACTGCAGGTTTACTCTGTCCATCTGTGCCTTGGCAGAACATATAACTCAACACCACCTGAAGGCGATGTAGCGTAGGCACTCATGGGAAGTACTGGCACATATGAGGTCATTTTGGCTTTCCCTGCAAACACCTGTCATACAACATGCACAAAGAACTGGGCAGCGCTTTTTAAATCTTGTTAAGTGTGAAAGTAGAACAGACATCAAGATGTGCATGAGAGAGATGCTTTTCACTCTAGGTAAGCAAGTGTTAGACAGGAAAGAACTGTAAAGTTATTATTTATCAAGAGGTTTGTGTGTTTCAGCGGATACTGGAAATAAAAAAAACATATTCTTGTCCCCTTTTTAAAGATGAAGATGGCATAGTTCAGCTGCAGAAATCTTAGCACTGATTGGGTACTGGTTACTCGCAGCGTACTTCTGTGCTGGATCCCATTGCCTTTGTTATGTTGGACAAATTGGGAGTGTACTTTGTATTTTTGCAGAGAAGGAACAAGGCTTGCTTTTGCTTGACTGGCCAACAGAAAAATTCAGAGTGAACAGATCAGCTTAGGAATAAGAACCTAAAGAGATCAAAATAAAGGTGTCAATGTTCACTGACGTTTTTTGAAAAAAAAGTAGCCTATGAACATAGGCCAGTGCTCCTGGTTACCGAAAACCCCATTTTGTAATCTGGCTGAAGTGAGCTTCAGGCTGTGCCACTCCAGCCACAAACAGGTATCTCCTTTGGAGAGCATGCAAATATACAGCTGCTCATGGGAACAATGCAGAATTTTTTCCCCACTCTTAGCTTTAGTGTGGAAAATTTGGCCCTAAGCATTGCATTTAGAATGCAATTGGTTTAGCAATACGTGGGGATTTGAGTCCTGATGTAAGTCATTTAAACAGGTGCCACGTCATATTAATTGCAAACTAAAGGCTTGCTGCATCACCTATCTGGTTGCATTAGTCAAAGTTAATGAATTATTTATTTATTAAGATATGTCCTCCAGCATCTGCACTTTCTGCTGGAAACTGTTCAGATGGCAGCTCAGGCCTTCCAGCTCAGCAGAAGCACAAATTGCTAGTGGAGCTGGGAAGCACAGGAGAAAGGTACTGGGACAGGTTTTCTGTGCTGTTATTTTTCCAGCCCATTTAACAACCTCCCCCTGTGTTGGACTGTAGCACTCTCTGATCCGTTTGCTGCGACCTTGTCCTGCTTTCAACACGACAACACCTGGAGCTTTGCTTCCCTCCGGTCAATGGTCTTACCTACTGTCGCCTATACACAATATGCAGTAGTTTACTGTGTGCTGCTTTTGCATTTCTGCAAAGTTAACCAATTTGTGATCTTAATTTTAAGTGAGTACTTAAATCTTGGCCTTTAGGTCATGCCTGGAGAAAGGGAAGAGGGACTGGTTACTGAATATTCTTCAACACCTTTCTGAATTATGCCTATGATAGTCTCCAAACCTACAGTTTTCTTTTCCAGGGTTTATTTACAACTAATATTAACAAAGCAGGCAAGTCTGCCCAGTTACATTGCTCTCTATAAAGCCTCTGCCATTTGTTGTTTGTTTCCTTTGGCATTTAGCAGATTCCTGGATAATTTTTGCTATTTTCTGTCTTGTTTCCCCTTGTGTCCCCAGGACCCCAGGGCAGAGCCCTCCTGTGCCAAAGGAGCCTTCCACTCTTGCTGTGGCAGGGGAGAGAGAGAGAGAGGCCGGGGGAAGCATCCAGCAGGGATGAAAGCAGAATAGTGGCACAGAGAGGAAGAAAATGTGTTGAACAGGAGGTACCCGGGGACCTTG
>NW_010183998.1:2187-4543 GCF_000695765.1 Mesitornis unicolor
TCTTTCCTCTGCTTTTTCTCATGAGGAATCTGCTGCATAGAGACTGAGGTAAGAGGAGGTGAAGAAGCCTCTGGTTGCATTGGAACAAAGACTCTTCAAGTTTCCTGACTTCAAAAGTGAGGAGTAGGATTTTACACAGGAGTTCTCTGGGACTTCATTTACTAATGATCTTAATATGGTTTTGATCTTCAAATGAAAAGTCCAGTAGAATGACAAGTAACTGCAATTAATAAAACAAAATCATCTCTCATTTTAATGTTCAGTCCTTTGACTTGGCTGTTATGATCATGTTAACAATTCTTACTTTTCTCTACTAATATTTGGATTCAGAGGAGAATGTTGCAGCTTGGTGAGCAACGCAATGACTGCTTACCACTTGGTTTCCACACAGAGACTGGATGTGGCAGCATCTTATTGTCATGGTTGTTGCCTGAACCAGTAGGAAGCTAAATATTTCATTATGATGATTTTGATACTTGCACTGATCTCATGGGGACACATAATGGAAGACATCATAAACCAAAACAAACCTCCCCCAAACAATTGTGTGTGTCTAGATCACCTACATATGTTTCTTGTTCCTAGTTACTCATGGGTTTCTTTTTAATATAATTCTTGGCATGACAGAAACCATGTGCTGGTGACATTGGTATTGTTAGCCTAAAATGTTTTCAATAATACTGCGTTTCTTGGGACAAAGCGTGAATTAGTTGTCAGTTCTTAAGAAGTCAGTATTTAATTGCTGATCAAATAGTTAAAATATGACTCGTATTAGCAATGGGTTTCCATATGAATTCTTTCTTGTGACCATTAGGCAAGAAGCCAAAAACTGGCAGCGTGGCAGCTCTGCTCAGCAGCTGCAGCTTGGAAGCTAGCTCCAGGCTTCTATTCTGGACTGAAGTTCTCATCTTTTTCAGGAATTTTTTTTTTCATTTTGGCAGGAAGAATTGAAAATAAGTTTAGGCTAACTTAATCTTCCCCCCATTTTATTTTTCCAGGACAGTTGTCAGCCTGACAAATCAGTTATTACACAGCTCTATCTATTATGCTCCATATAAATCTATAGTTCCTACCAGACTGTCTTCCATCACTCCACCTTCTTTCATAGCCATTGTAAAATGGGCATGGAATCAAAGTAATTTTTGCAGACCTCTGCTGCAAAAAACCTGAACTATTACCTTGAACCATAGCAGAAGCGAGAGTAAACATTAGTAAATATTTTTACTGAGTTCGGCTCCAAGCATACTGTATTTTTACAGATGAATCTCTCCTTCCTTCCTGTTTGTGTTGAGATTATCAGCCCATCAAGACTGTTCTTCCCTCCTGACTTGCACATGCCTCTGTTGACAATGTAGTGTGCAAACCAATTAGTCACACTCCACTGAAGTGCTGTTTATCTAATGGATAGGTCACTTTTAGGTCAGGGAAAGGGGAGGAGAAAGAGAGATTTACTGTGGGAAAAAAACCACTGGCACTATCCTGGAGTCCACTGGTGATGGAGAGCAGAGGGCAGTGATGCTTTCCACTCTGTCAGCACACCAAGGTCAGAACTTTCCTTCTGCAGCTGTTGGATGGGGAAGTTAATCCAGGATTAATAAAGTCAGACTCCCTTAACACACAGAGTTATGAGTTCAGGATAGATGTTCCCAGGATAGCAGACCAAATGGGTCATTTGTCTGTACCAGTATAGCAGTTCAAAGGTTCTTCAATCTCCTTGTCCAGTACCTTTGGCTTACTCTATAAGCAAAATGTGAAACCTGCATGTTCCAGTGGCTGGCAAAAAAGCCTGATCTGTGGCCCCTGTAACCTCCCATTTCTGTACTTAAATTCTCAGTAGATTCCCAGAAGCATCTGTCTGAAAGCATGCACCAGAACGGGTTGATCCTTCAAGGCCAATAGAGTTCTTCTTCAGAGCAAATTCCTTTCTCCTTCTGCTAGCTAAATGACCTCTGCACTCATTTCTTTACCTACACTGTCATCGTCTGGAATTTGCCTTCAAGTTAACTGTATCAGTTAATGTGTGTACCATGTTTGAAAAGCTTGAAGTACTACAATTCGTTATTGTTTCTTTTGTTTTCTTCCTGATATTTTTCAGATAATATATTTCTGATATATTTCTCTCCAAGTCCAGATCACAGGGCACACACATCTCCCTCTACAGCCTATTTATTGTCTTATAGCTGAACAACTGATCCCTGTTTTCCTCTCAGTCAATGCCTCTTTAACACTGATGTTGTTGGAAATTAATTGTGGAACCAGGGAGAGTTAAACACTGTTAATTGCTTCATATCATAATCATAGCACTGGCTTTACACATGCTTGTAAAAGCCGATGAATCAACATCTAGTGCATTCCT
>NW_010183998.1:4574-25546 GCF_000695765.1 Mesitornis unicolor
TGTGTGTAGCGTGGTGTTATCTTCTGGTAAGCAAAATCTCTCCCTCTCTCTTCCCTTTCCTTCCACCTAGCTGTCTGCTGGCCACAGACCCCTCAGGGTCTTCTGCGTTTTTTCACTGGACCATCAGGAAAAAGCAGAAAGGTGCCAAATGTGCATGAAGTTTTGGGATGTGAATTTGTGTTAGAAGCCTCTATGGCACATGTGTGAACTATTAAAGGAGGGGTTTGGGTTTGCCCATTATTTTTCTTCCCTCCTTCAAAGAGTTGTAGTTGGGGGAATTTTTTACATGAATTTTTACTCTTTAGATGCAAAGACCATGTCAGTGATAAATATCAGGTCCCTGCTCCAGAGCATGTGGTTCAGAGTTGCTTGTGTAAGGATCTTATAAGCATAAAATTGCAAACAACAGCTTCTGCTTTGGAAACAGACCAAGTATTTTGCTGAAAATATATATAAAAATTTATAATTGATGCTGGACAGAGCCATCAGAGTTGTTTCAAACCAAGTGGTTACAGCCTGGCAAAAGGAATAAAATGCGAGCAGGAAGCACTGAGTATCAGGTTCCATGATATGAAAGAAATTGATTGTGACAATGCTTATTCTGGAGTGCCTAAAAACACCCAACAGTAAGAATCCAGCTAGGGCAGAGAGGCAAAACACCCCCACTCTTTTGTGGTAGCTTTGTTTCCTGAGGGACAAATCTGCTTCCAACTGTGATGAGTTCAAGTAAACTGCTAGTGTGGTATCAGAGGTAATGTTCTCAGTGGGCACAAACAAGCCTGGTTGCTAGCAGCTGCCCCAGTTTTCTTTCCTGTGTTCATTGCAGCTGGCATTGGTGATGCTCCAGTTTAAGGGGGAAGACCCAGTGGAGTATAGCAGGGCATTGCTTGTTTTCCTCATCTCTTAATTTTCCAGGCTGGTAAATGTGGCAGAGGAGATGCACACAACAATTACTTGTAAGGTTTATGGCTGGAATGACTTAGCTACAGAATTTCCCTGCAACCATGAGGACTCAATTCAGCCAGAAAATCCCACGGCAGCCTCTGCATTGGTCTTTGAGTCAGCACAGGCCCATATGGGGGAATGTTCCTCTCTGGCACTGGTGTGTCCTGGGTTGATCCACCTCCAAGCGCATGTTCACCAGCATGGCTCTCAGTTGTCAGGCCCCCAGCCAGCACCTGTGAATCTTGCAAGGCCATATCTTGGAGTACTCTTGTTGTGTCCAACAGCCTGCCCTTCTTCTGCCTTCTTTTTTCTTCTGTATCAAACCTTTTTTTTCTCTGACTGTAACATTTATTTCTTTTTTCCAAGCTATCGAAAATCTGCATCTTGCTTTCCCCTTTTTATCCTTCTCTTTTTCCCAGATCCTGCTTACACTTGCTTCGTTCCTACACAGGGAAAGGCAACACACAATAAAAAGCTCACAAAGCTGTAAGAATCACAGTCAACATTGTTATCCAGGCTGTGAACTCACCAGGTTTAAGGAGATAATGAAACATTTCAAATATGATACTTGGATAGACTGGGGATGGGGAGCCACATAATGGGGGCCTTTGACTTTATTTCAAGTAGTTTACTTCAGTCTCAGCTGTCACTTTTCCATTCTCCAGCAATCCCTACCTCTGACTTAATTATCAAACTTTCTTATTTCCCCCATGCTGTTTGCCTGCTGGGTTACTTTGGCTGAGGAGAGGACCTGTTTATACTAACACCCATTGGACAGGTTTGGTTTTTCCTGGAGACTTGCCAGTTGTGGCTGAAATCTCTCAACTCCCGAGCTGAAAACCCATCAAAAGCCCTTCAAAGTTGGTGAATACAATGGCCTTATCCCACCCCCAGACTCTTCTGCACTCATTGCACTTCAGTGAAACCACCTCTTAGACTGGCGATCCAACCCGACCATGTTTCTGTTCTGGAAACACAACCTGGGGCCTTTTTCCATGCTCAGGGTCACAGCCCACGCATACTCCAGACCCTCTCCAACAGGAACCTCCTGCCCTGCTGAATCCACTCACACCCATGGGACCTCAGCCACTCAGAAATCCAAACTTCTGCTTTAATTAAAATTTTGAATTGATTTTTGGTGGAGAACAAAAGCTCAGGAAAGGTGTTCATTTTGGCTCAGTGACCCTTTTTCTTCCCCTAAATGCAGTCTTGAACCTGAAGCACCTCCAGCATTTAGAGGGATCCTAGAAACAGCAAGAAAATGCAGTGTGTTCCCTGAAAGCAAGAGAAAAACAGATTGGACTGTTCTTAAAATTAAAAGACTGACCAAAACATCCTGATGAAGCATGAAAGCACTAATGAGTCACACTCCAGAAAGGGCTACATAGTAATAGAAAAAAGCTTCCTGTTTCAGTTCCCCACTGGAGCCAGAAAGATGATTCTTCACTACTGACTGGTTTCTTTTCCCTCATCAGTGAGTTACTAGCTGCAATTTATGATGAAATAATTCCTTTAGAAAATTATTCATTTTGGGCAAAGAATTATGAAAAGGAAGAGAGATCCCCCATTCCCTTTCATCAAATCAATGAGAATAGCATTAAGAAAATTCTGATATCATGAGACAGGCTAGCCTTTGCTTCCAATTTTGTTTGGCTGATTATTCAGAAAATGGATTGAGCAGTGCCCTTGAGTCTTTTTCTTCCTTTCCCATGGCACATTGGCAAAAAAAGAAATTGTTTTGCTATGAAAAACAGATTACATTTCACAGGTGACCTTTTGTCTTTGGCAAAAAGGTTTTTGCCACATCTTTTTGAGACAACAGCCTTTCATGATTTATGATAAGTAGTTTACCAGCACACCCTTAGCTTAAATCAAATTCTAGCAAAAATGCTGTGCTGTCATGGATGGATATGCCTTAGTCAGGGCAAAGGATTGGGATTTTGGAGCAAAATGTGCCAAAAGATGAGGTCAGGACAGAGTTCTGGCATCCACAGTCATTGTCTTCGACATTGCAATAAGTGCTGGTAGGAACTTGTTTGTTCCTAACATTATTGTGACTGTGTTTGTGGTGCTGTACATATGTTGAGGGCAGAGTTAAAGCTATATGGGTTAACACTTTTACGAAACACCTCTGGAAAAACATACAGCAGCAGCCACAGCCATGCTGGAATTGAGCCTTCTTGCTAGGCAGGAATGTATTTGTGACTTTCATTAATACATTCAGCAATAAGTTCAGTGTACCTGCAAGATAAAACAGATGTCTTCCTCTGTCATCCAGTGTAACAGGAAGCTCTTTTGCTGATAGAATGCAGAGAATGGAAACTTGGCTAACTTTAGGTCCAAGAGCCCAGACTAAAGAGGTCTATTAGGGAAGACGAATGATGGCTTTTTTGGGGCAGATTGTTTCCATAATTTGAGAGAGAAAATCAGCTCACTGTTGATCCAGATCTTGTCATAAGTAATTTGAAAGTTCTCTGTGGGTTCAGCTGAAATGCATTTGGAGTCAAGGAGAATACGCATGTTGAGGTACATTGGATTTTGGTGAGTATCTGCTTGAGACAGCAGTGTTTTATGATCATCCTGGCCCTGTGGGCTCACCTAATTAAAAAAAACCCACAATTAATTTGCAAGTTTGGGGCTAGTTCAACACAATTTAAAAAAAATTATGATATAATTACAGGCACAGCAATAGTTCAGTCCAAGAGACTCCTTGAATGCTATTAGAAGATGTATCGTATCCAAATGCTGCCAGTGTTAGCTAAATCTTCAGAAGCCTGAGCCAAACTAAGAGACACATTTTTTCCTTCCTTCCACCTTCTATTTTTCACTCTTTTCCTCATCACTGCAACTAAAAATAATGTGCCCTGCTTGCCTCATTTGCTAACTAAAACATGTATACCTGCTTGTTAAGCTGTAATTTTAGCTTCACGTTGATTGACAGCTCAAGTAGGAAAGGTTTGAATTTTTGTCTTGTACAGACACATTCAAATTTCTTGGCAAGGCTGCTGGATGCATTGCCTTTGTAGTCATCACGCAGACTGGAGCTTCCCTAGTGACTGAAAAAAGTTTAAATGAATTTAATGGATTTTGGGTTCCTTCTCATTTTTCTCCCTTTTTTTCAGTTAGAGTTTTAATAAAGCACTGGATGGTTTGGAATGATGAATGCATACCTTCTGAGTGAAGTGCAGCCAGAGCTGCAGCTGCAGGTCTCTTCTATATGTGTTGCTCAGTAGGCTTGTGGGAACTGCTGGAGCAGACTGCTGGGGCTGCCAGGCGGGACAGCTCCACTGTTGTTACTGGCTTGGGCCCAGTTTAATACCTCGTGTGCAGCTGAATGTCGAAGAGGTGTTACTAGAAAAACGTTGCTTTAAAATGGGACCCCTAAAAACGATAATTTTGTTAATGTTTGTTCTAAGTGTACACTCTGGAGCATCATGTTAATACCCAAGGAAGCAAAGATTTCTTATTTTTGATGGCTTCATGCCTGCTTGCAGCCAGTGGGTCAAGTGCTTTGCCTGTCTGCTAGTCCATAAAAGGTCTGGTTGCTTTGCCAACCACATGCGCTACTGTTCATTGTGGGCTAGTGTACCAGGCATGGAAAGTGCTTGTGGTACTTCTAATGAAGTACTACGAGTGCTGTGACTGATGGCGTTTCTTCTTTGGTAGAAGCGGCAGGAACTGTTTTTTGGAGCAGAGTTGCCTTGAGTCAAATTCAGCCTGGAGAGGTGTTGGGGACTGTTCAGGTATGAAGTCTTCCTGTAAGAAGACTAGAAAAAAGCAGAGAGAGAGAGAGAGAGAGAAGGCAAAAGCCAAGTTGTCCAGACTGAGTTTGAAGCCAGTATTCACTTAGTGGTGCTTCTGAATAACTAACGCAGAGCAACTCTGGCAGGATAAAAATGGGTCAGGGTAATGCCCTGTAGGGGACTGTGGCTGGTAGTGAGTGCTTAAAGAAGACACATCACTGTGCAACCTTTCATCCGTCAGAGGCTCCAAACTCAGCATTTGGACCATCATGGTCCAGCTAAGGATTAACCTACCCTCCATCAATGCATTTCGTCTCTTGAGCTCAACATAAACTTTTTGCCACCATAACATTTTTTGGCAGTGAGCACTAGGACTAATCACAGAATCACAGAACATTAGGGATTGGAAGGGACCTCAAAAGATCATCTAGTCCAATCCCCCTGCCGGAGCAGGAACACCTAGATGAGGTTGCACAGGAAGGTGTCCAGGTGGGTTTTGAATCTCTCCAGAGAAGGAGACTCCACAACCTCTCTGGGCAGCCTGGGCCAGTGCTCTGTCACCCTCACCGAGAAGAAGTTTCTTCTCAAATTTAAGTGGAACCTCCTGTGTTCCAGCTTGTGTCCATTACCCCTTGTCCTATCATTGTTTGTCACCGAGAAGAGCCTGGCTCCATCCTTGTGACACTCACCCTTTCAATATTTATAAACATGAATGAGGTCTCCCCTCAGTCTCCTCTTCTGCAAACTAAAGAGACCCAGCTCCTTCAGCTGCTCCTCATAAGGGAGATGCTCCACTCGCTTAATCATCTTTGTAGCCCTGCGCTGGACTCTCTCCAGCAGTTCCCTGTCCTTCTTGAACTGAGGGGCCCAGAACTGGACGTGATATTCCAGATGCGGTCTCACCAGGGCAGAGTAGAGGGGGAGGAGAACCTCTCTCGACCTACTCACCACCCCCCTCCTGATACACCCCAGGATGCCATTGGCCTTCTTGGCCACAAGGGCACAGTGCTGGCTCATGGTCATCCTGCTGTCCACCAGGACACCCAGGTCCCATTCCCTTAGTTAGAGGCTGAAATGAGTTGCACATTTAATAGTTCATTATATGAAAATTTGTTTTCTTTGGCTTTTTTTTTTAGGTTTGCAGCCAGAAAGTGTTACCAGACACTCAGTGTTTGTTTTACTAGTGGGGTGATCTTTTAATAATCAGCTTCTCTATTGGAGGCAGACTTTCACCCAGCTCTGCTGATGAGAAATCTCAATCCGCTTGAGATAAAATTAGCTGAGAGATTGTAACCTCTTGCTAGCAGTGTGGGTAGTAATATCCTTAGATGGTAAAACCAGATTTGGAAGAGAACATCTGCCCAACCCTCATACTGTGAAAACTAGCTTTTAGAAGGAAATAAGCTTTCAATGACTTTCTCTGAACTGGTCCAGTTGAATCAGAGGAAGAATCTCTGTGTTAGCAAGACTAATTGGTTGCATCTTTTTTTGTTATTATTTGTTAGGATTTTGTCCTCTTTGGGTATGCTTCTTTTTTCTTTGTGTACACTTTGATCCTCTCTGAGTACACAACTGATATCTCCTTGTGTGTGTCTTTAAATGCAAGAGACATGCAAGTAAATAAATCCTGGTTATAAGTGGGTGAAATCACAAGTCAGTTCGTTTCCCTGCCCCCATTTCTTTGCAATCAGAAGATGAAGTCACACCAGAAAATGCAGAGGAGGCTCTGCTATCCATGGCATGCCATGCCTGCAGTTAGCACACACTTAAATCACAGTTCTAGAGCTTATTTATACAGCTAAATGTCATATGTTTAAAAATAATGAGTTTATTCAGAAAGAAAAATTCTCTTCAAAGTGATTAATTAATGGAAAGACTCATTCCCAGTGTAACAGCCAGCCAGAATTATTCTAGGCCTTCTCTTGAAGTCAATTACCTGTTGGAAATTCTGTTCACCCCACCAAGTCGATCCAAGTTCAACAGCTAGAAATAATGAAGCAATGGTATATAGCAAGAAACAGTAAATTTTTGATAATTGCTTGTGCATCTCATTGTAACATGTCAATCACATTCTAAGACAGCAAACTGTTTTGGGAGTTTAAAGTTTAAAAAAATAGGGTTTAGGCAAAGAATGGCTTGGATGTTTTTCGTAGTGAAACCGTTTGCTTTTTGCTTAAAACCACATGTAGGACTTAAGACTCGATATCGTAGTTGCTGACTTTTCAGGGTCTTACCTCAGATTGAACTGAATGTGAAAGAAAATGGCTGTGCCATAGAGCACTGTCACAAAATTGCAACTGCTGCTCTTCAAAATCCTCACCTCAGCCTGCAGGCAACTGCAAAGCACAGGGTGGAAGCTCTGGTCTCTCAAGAAAGCTTTCTTGTTGATTCTTGCCTGATTTTTCAGGTAATATATTTGTCTAGACCCCAAATAAGCAGGATAAGATGAACTATAACCACAGTGCTTGGCTGGACAGTGACAGCAGCTCAATCTCCCTCCATATTTCGTTTTGCTCTTTGCTCCCAACTTCCAGAGTTTCATAATGGAGCTATAAAAACACATTTCACAGTGAAACTTGGCAAAGTTACAGCCAAGAAATTATTTTCCCTAGCAATTTTAAATGCATCAGTACAGTCACTGTTAAGATATTCTAAGAAACAGAGGATGGAGGAATAACAGTATTTTAAAAGCTTGATGTCTCATGTTGATGCTGATGGAGAGATGTCATTTGTCTTTTGTTCATAAAAAGATCTGAGATCCAATAATTTCAAAATATTAATGGCATGCTACATAAGCATCAAGTGAATATATTGACTAGGGCTGGGACTGCTCTTTTCCAGTGGATTCATAACATGTCTTTTCTAGTAAAAAGAAAGACTCTAATTGCAGATATTTATGCAGTTGACAGACCAGAAGGGCTCCTTTGGAGTTGCTCTTCTCTCTGAAGTAAATGAAATGCACTTGTAAAACTTTCTAATTACAAACTCACCAAAGGAACTGTTCTGATCTTTATGGTAAGTACTACAAGATTTATAGAAAATGTGCTGGAAGTTTGTTGTTGTTGTTGTTTGGGTTTCCTTTTTGTTTACATAAGTACCAAATTTCTGACACAATCTAGCAACAGTTGAGCCAGGAAATTCAAAGCTATGCTTGGCTCTGCATTATCAGCTCATTGTCATGTTTTGTTCTTTCCACTTTAAAGAGTAAAAGTCATGTCAGACATCCAGTAACTTAAAATTGCTTGGAAGGGCTTTCTTCAGGTTGTGCCGTGAGGTTATTTGAAAGATGTTTTCAATATTAATTGGAGGAGGCAGGGGCAAATATACCAACTAAGTTTTCTAACTTTCTTTTGGAGGAGAGAGGTCCTGTTGTTCTAGAACATCAAGTAAAGGTCTCTCAGTTAGAAAATGTGTGTGTGTGTGTGTGTGTGGCCAGGGAAAATGAGGGGGAAAGATGCCAGGAAAGAGGTGGTAGCTGAGAGGCAGCTGTTGGTTTGGAAAAGCATCAAGTGGGAGCCAGTGGTGTCTGGGCTGGCAGTGGGCAGCACAGGGATGGAAGAGATGGAAGCAGAGGAAGGTTCATACGTATTTAGTATCTTCAGAGGAGCAAAATCCTTACTTCTGCTAGGGGATGTACAGGATAATTTCCTTCTTTTCTGTGGAACTACTCCTTTTATGCTTTTCCTCAGATCAGAATCCAACCTTGTGTGACAAAGAGGTTTGTTTTGAGATATTTTTTACTCATCTTAAAAAAAATAGTGCCATTTTTTGTTTTCTGGTTGTGCCTGTAATATTGGAATAACCCTACTGATTCACACTGTGGCGATGCACAGCAGTATTTGTTTGTATTCTGAGGGAGGAGAAAGTGAAACAATCACACATTCAAAGGAAAATATGATTAATGAATCCACATACATTATTTTGCCACCAATAGGGATCCTTAGTAACAAAATGGATCATTACTCATACAAAGATGCTGACTAAAAACCATAAAATGCATGTTCTCTGCAGTAAGCATCAAGTGAGACAATGCCACACAGATTTTTGTGGTTTATGGTGCTCCATTTTATTGTCTTCTAGGCCTGCACCTGATGAGAAAGGAAAGACTCAAGAGATGGCAAAGACCTCCCCCTGTTTTGTCTGCCCAAGTTTTTGGTATTGTTTGAAAGAAGATTTCTGAGGCAGATGTTATTTGTTTGCTTCTTGTTCTTAAAATATACAAGAAATACACAATAAAGACCAAAAGTAGGGGAAAGAAAGAACTACAGAATACACTTGAATATACAGCTTATTTGTAACTGCTTTTCCAAAAGGACTGTGCTGTTAATAATCTGCTTTTGTAAAGCATCTCTCAGATGCAAACTTAAAAATGTGGTAGACCAATTGTCTCAACATGTCTGTGGGATAGGTAAGAACTATTAATCCCTTTTTACAGAGGGAGAAAGCTGAACTTCAGAGTGACGAGAACATTGTTTTCCAGCTTTGCTGTTAAAAAAACAGTGTCAGAGCTAAGATTATTGTGTTAAATGCCACCCTCTAAGTCCAGTTTTGTCTTTTGCCTTTGCAGTAGAAGGTTTGCTATAACTTCGTCTTTTCTGGTCATGGGTTATAAAATGCGCAAAGGCAGGGGTGGGTGTGAAATATGATTGGTCATTCTTGAGATGTACAATGTGTATCTGAAGTTATTTGTAAGCTCCTAAATTAAACATTTCATAAATATATCAGAATATATGTAGCCTTTCTTAAGGTTCCTCAGCTTGAAACTGTTTAGCGTACTACCATAGGCTTGTCAAATTTTACAGAGTGTGGGCAAACTCCCCAGGAAGGTATGGTCCTATTAATGTTAGTGGGGTTTTAAAATATCACAGATGTGGTAGGTATTGGCTGCTGGGAACATGTAGTCAGCAACCTTGCTTCGTCCAGCTTCTCCAACAGATACTTCAGAAAGACAAGGAACTAATAAGAAAGTTACAGTCATGATAAAAAGAGAAACCATGGCAGTCTAGGAAGGCTAAAAGTCTAAAAGCAATTTTCTGTCTTACTAAATCTCAGTCCTTGTATAAAATTGCCTATATTAATAATTGCTTTCTTTGCCCTCATTTCACTCTTCTGTAGCGATGAACAGAGAAGCTGGGTAACAGGACACAGTAGTATTGAGTGTTTCCTCTCCAATTCTGGATGCCTAAAAAAGAAACTCAACAGTTTGCAAGTTAGCAGGAGTAGATGCTTTGTCTTTGGGAGTTGCCAAATAAGCTCTTAAGAAGGCAAAGAAAGAATATGTTGATTTTGAGTCTGTAGTCTCTTTAATGACTAGTTTAGGTCTCTCTAGCACTTCTTAGGAGCTGTGCAGTTCCTTCCTAAGTGTGCTAAAGCAAAAGAACCAGAAACATGATGGTGAGCCCATTAGCTTGTTAATACCACCAGGAGAAAATAAAATTAGCAGACTCTCTGATGGGCAGCCACAGCCAAACCAAATGCCACCCCTGTGGAATTAGATGTGCTGCAAACACCAACAGTAATATGCAGTAATATGACCTTTAAAAAAATCATGTTTCATAAATGGAAAAGCAAACTAAAGAGGCTGCTGGTGAAAGAAGCTGGACTGCTCAATTATACATTAACGTTGCACACACTCTTCTAGCCAAGCCAGGAGACAGAGCTGACAGCAGCTCCACATTTTTCTTTTTATATAGACCTGCACAAAAGCTGGTAGCAGTGGGGAGTGCCTGCTGTAGGACACGATGAATAGACCTTTCTGGTGCTTGTCAAAATTGTTTTTTAACAGAATTACATTGTCTTTGGTGCCAGCCCTGCAGCGCGTCCAGTGTTTGTCACTGCAGGGTGCAAGGATGGTGGAAAAGCCCAGCCAGGGAAAGGGAGCTGGGCTTGTGAAAAATGGGCAGCAGGAGGGGGGTGCAGGCTGTGGCCTGTGCTCCCAAGAGGGTCATCTTGCTAAAGCAGGTGGGCAAGCGAAAGAGGCAAGGCACAGGTAAGAGGTTTTGGAGAAGGGGAAATTGAGCAGTGTGGCAATATGCAGTATTTAATGTGTGGCTTTGCCATGCCCAGGGGCTTTGGATGCAGGAGCAGGGAGAGTGAGCACAGTGGCTGCAGTGTCACTCTGACAAGTCATGATAAATGCCAGCATTGTTAGTGTGGGTGGCAAGTTACCAGGAGCTCAGCGAACTCCTGTGCTTGGAGAGCCTGGTGTTAGGAAGGAAAAATGAGCTGTGAAGTAATAATGACAATAATAGGATTCAATGAGGCAGATGTAATCCACGTTTCTTCAGCTTACCCTGGCATGCAGCACCCAGAATTGTATTCATGGGGATCTTTTCAGAAGTTCATTTCGACACTTGAGCTATGGTGTGGTTCAGGCTGATCTACAGCTAAAATATGGTATTTACGGAGTGTTTAATTGAGGAAAGTACCTTGAAACAATTGTCCATGAGAATTAGTAGATTGGGGAGGGGTTTCCCTCTCATTTATAAAACCTCTGAGTACATTTTTGCTCTTCTGGTTTGCTGTCAAGAAGCCTTGGTAGTGTTGAGCTTCGTGCAAATACGCATTTGCGGCAAGTCCACTGGAGACAGGGAATAGCAAATATTGACCCTCTTATGTCAACAGAAAAGCAAGTGCAAAACTGGCTGTGGGCAGATCAAATTTCATTTTCAAAATAAACATTTGCTGTATTCTTTCTGCTTTCAGCTCAACTCAGTGATACTAAGAGGCTGAAATCCCTGCTGCTGCAGTTTGCCTCTGTGTAAGACGTTGTTGACATGTCAAATTCTCTGGGATGCTCAGGGTCCGGACAGGCACTGAACACATTTCTTCTTCTGACCCCTGATGGCATCTCTCAATCCATCTTATGCGACTTCTTTGAAGCACATTCCTGTACCCATTGGATACTGTGGAAAATACCCTGCAAGGCTTGGACACTTCTGAAAGTGGTCTAATGCTCCAGCTTCCAGATTCACTATGTTTTGCTACACCATCTGGGACAAGAAATGTCTGCAAGCTACCATGAAATCACTCTTCTTCCAGTAAGGCTAAGGTAAAACACAAGCAGAAGTATTTATTTACAGCGTACACAGTAGGCAAAGCAGTTGCAGATATTCAAGTGAGACTTAAATGGAAAAAACCCACGTGTGCTTGGACCTTTAGGAATTCATCTCAACATGGTGTCTGGCTGGAGCTTTCCTGACTCACCCCTCACTGGGAGCTTTGCCTGCTTTCTCCAGCTGTGGTCACAGCTCTCCAACGATTTCCCCTGGCATTAGCTGTTCCCACAAGAGAGTAATCCCACCATCTTCCTGCCCCTACCCAGAGTCCTGCCCTGCCACCTCCTCCATGGTGGCCTTGGACACGCTGGTGGGGTCATGCAGTGGTGGGGTTTAGACCACCTGTCCATGCTGAGACTTACCTTTATTTTTTTGTTGTTTTCAGGTTATCTTTCACTGGATCGCTCCTTTCACTCTGTGGACTGTGAGGCTGCAGGAATACTTGGGGCAACACCAGCAAAAGGGCAGGTGAGGGACAGGAATGAGTGGTGGCTGCTGGGCTGGGGACGGGTATTGCTGGTGCATCCTGGCTTAAAGTCTCTCTGAAATTGTGGCCTTGCTGTGACTGTTTCTGCCTGAAGCATGTCCTTGTTTGGAGCCAAATATTTCGTGTTCATCTATCAACAGAGGTACTTGGTAGAATTGTCTAAATGAGTTAGATTTGTGTAATCCCTAACTGGCTCTTGACTGAGAGCAGACGTGACAGTGATTAGTCACTTTGGGACAGCTTCTCATCCAGAGAAAGATGGATATGATATGATAGATGGAAATCTCAGAGGTGTGGGAGCCAGCTGCAGGGAGAGGTTCAAACTAAATGTGGGGCTTGAACTCTCTGCCTAACCCCAGAGACCTTCTCCTTCAAATAAAAGTGAAGCTCATTGGCAGCTGCCATGCACAAAAGCTTCCAAAGAGTTATACTGCTGTCTACTGAGCATTATATGTATAAACACATATGTATAAACGCATCAAATACTTGCAAGATATAAAATACACTTCACCAAGTCTAATTTAATTGCCCGTCAGTAACCAGCACATAGTTAAGTGCTCACTTTGTTTTCCCCCTGGACAGAAGCACAGCATTGGTTTTTACTATATAATTATAAAAGGCCAAGGCAGGTTATTTTTCTAGAACATCTTTCCACAGGTAGCTGAAATCGCAGGGTACCTAAATCCTGTTCTTGGGAAAATCTGGTAAATGTGTTTTAGTTTTTGCCATCTGGACAGTACCCACCAATGGTGTAGTCAAGATTTGCCAGTGAAGCCTGGGGAACTATGCTGCAGACCACAATTTTCTCCTGTATAAATATGAGTGCTTTGAACCTAAAAGATGAAAAAAATATTAAGAGTAGTGTGAAGATGGCAATTTCATCTAATTCCACATAAAGTGATTGACCACAATAAGGTTTGATCAGAAACAGAAGTCCCATTAGCATTTTGTTTCAAATGTGCTGGATTCAGAGAGCCTGACAGGAAAGATTTGGGGATGAGTTTTGCAGGAATCGCAGCTCTCAGGAGGCTTGTTCAGGTTCACAGCAAATAAGAAAATGCACACATCTGCTCTGTTTCCCCAAATCAGGCAGTCTGGGCAGCTGGTGGGGTGATGGCTGTGTATAAGTTGATGTGAATCGGAGGTCTAAACTAGCAATAACCTCTCAAACAGCAGAACTTATATGCACAGGGAGACAAATACATCTTGGTGACATACGTATTGTTGGTGTTTGGAAAATAAATATGGAACGCCCAGAGCATGTGAAATGGAAGAAGATGTTCCAAGAGAACCAGTTTCACCTGAAAATGTATTGCCTAGCAGCCCAAAACCCAAGGTTCAGTGACTTGAGGATACTGCTGTGTAAAAGAAATACTGAAAAAATAGAGAAGCCATAGAGAATTAAATCAAAATTCTGGTGAAGCCATAACCCATATTGCTGTAACAGAGAAAGTCAAGACCTGTATGTTTGTTAAAAAAAACAACCCTTGTTTTCTTCTTTCTCTGCAAAGTTTCAGCTAATGAGTGACTCAGCCTTACATAAGAAAAGTCTGTATGGGGCATAATAAACGTGAGTCACTATAACAAATTTTCAGATTTTCCTTAGGACTCTTCCTTATAGGATCTTTGTACTGGGGAAAGGAAAGCTAAATACTTGCATCAAAATTCATACAGCTATAAATACGGATGAGATTATGCAACCGTAAGGAAATGTAATTTGTCTCCCTCTGTATAAATGTGTGGTAAGAGCGTGTACAAGGCAGTCTTCACAGGAGAAGCAAAGTGTAAGACTATGGTTAAAAAAGAGCAGAAATACTACAGACATGAGGTCTGTGAGGATGTGACAACTAGACAGTGAGTTTCATTGCTTCAGCCTTTTGGAAAGTGACTGGTTCTCCAGTTGTTCAGTGTGTGATGCACAGAGATCAGGCATCTTTGGGGATGTTATTGCCCAGGTAGGCCGATGTTTGCCAGGGGACCTTTGCAGTCAGCTGGAACTGCCACCTATGTCTGAAAACTGGGTAGTAAAACTAACACGCTCAACCCAGGCATATTTTATGGAGTCAGGACGGACACTGAATGTATATTGCTTTTGAAGCTTGTTTATCTATCTGAAAGCTTTGGAGGGTGACAAACCACTCCTTTCTTTTCTTCTGGTGCTCTCTCAGTTTTCCTTTCCCTTCCAGTCGCCACATTTGGGACTTGGAATATCTCTTTATATTGGAAAATAATCATAAAACGGCTTGGGCCACAGCTGAGCCATTCCCTAAAGCTTGTTGGTAAAGAAAACAAAACAAAAAACCAACAATCTCTCCCTCACAACCCAAAAAACCAAACCAAACAAAAACAAAGAACAACAACAAAAAACAACCAAAGAAGGAAGTGTCCTTTAGTTTAGGGCCTCTCCCGACTGTCCAGCAAGCACAAAACCGTTCTCCTTGAATCAGGTGATTCCCATTCACTTTAATGTGAAATATATTTAATGAATAAATAGCTGCAATGAATAAATAGCTGCTGCTTTTATGTCTCAAAGCTGATGCCAAGTTTTACTTGTTTTCTACTGAAAATCACAGTCTCCTAGGGCCAAATGTCTGGTGCTTTTGTCTTTGCCTGCCTCACGTATTAAAAATGATGGTCTTGTTCTTCCAGGAGAGCCGACTACACTTCTGCTGAATGCTTCTCAGGATCAGTCCTGCCAGAATTCTGCACAAGTCACCTCAAACTAAAATTCCTTGTCAGAAACCAGCTCTGGAAATGGAATATCAAATCCATCTCTTATGAAGATAAACATCTGGCAACACAATTAGAGAGAAGATGGTAGCAGTCAAATGGGAAGCACCATCCAGAGGATCCTGGAGCAGACTTCATTCTTGGTTTTCACTTGCTTTCTAACTATGAAGAGCAAATGAAAATGTAACTGGTAAAATGAAATTCCTAGAAAGAAGCTCAAATTCCAGATGGCTGATACCACCCAGGCACCAGCTGTGAGTAGGTAATAAACTCTGCTTTTAAAAAGAAATAGGCAGTGCCAAGCTACTATTGCTGCATTGGGTGGGGGTTGTGTCTGCTGAATTCAGCTGGTTTTAAGGGCCACAGGCATCCAGGGTCTGCACAGAGCCTGGCTTGAGTATCCTTCTTCTGATCCACAGAATCACAGAATGTTAGGGATTGGAAGGGACCTCAAAAGATCATCTAGTCCAGTCCCAATTCTGTTCCTTCTATGTGGCATGTACCAAAAAGAAATGATAGGAGCCATACCTTTGTCAAGCAATACCAAGGAGTAGCCAAAAGTCATTTGGACACTGAATGTTTTCCGTGGAGACAAGAGCTCACAATGCTTCGAGAGAATCCATGACATCTCTACAAGGTGAGATACTGTTTCATCCAAATTTCACCTCATTTTAAACAACTGCAGTTGTTGCTTCTTTTTTTTTCATATTGACAAACTGTATAGACCACAATGTATAGGGACATCCTAGCCTTTGGGTTGGCCAGTTAATGGAGGCAAGGAGCAGGGAATGGGGGCACTGAGCAGGCAGGAGCTGTTCTTGCTGAAGCATCTGGCCATGGCCCAAGGAGGTGCATGGGGATGGAGGGAAGATGGGTACAGTGAACCACATTGGCTGTGACACGGGGGAGAGGAGACAGCAGAAGATGAGAGGTAGGCTGAACTGAGAACAGCTGCACTTTCCAAAGGCCTCCTTGCTCAGAAGGAGCACCTTATCTGTCACAAAAAGTCCAAACTAGCTACAGCTTGAAAGGACGCATTCCTGCGCCCCTACTCAGATCATACTGAGCCTCAGAAAAGTGAATTTTTGAAGAATTACACATCACATAGAGTAGTAATTGCTCTGTCATTGTTTAGAAATAGTTTTCTTTGTTGCTCCGTAAATGAAATAATTTCAGTGTTTTTGTAACAAAACTTAGCCTTTCAATTTTAACACAGTACAGTTAGCATAGAGATTCATTCCTCCCTCCCACTCTTTTTATTGTTTTTTCTTGGGTTTTTTTTTGAAGGAAACTTAAAAGCATTTGTAAGTCTAACCCTTTTCACTTTAATTTCAACTAAATATTTCAGGCTGGGCTGAAATAATGCATCTTTTCTTTTTTGCATTGCTTAGAAAAAGGGTGGTTTTTTTCAGCTTCCCTCTGCCTTTGATTGGAAACTTAAAGCTAACAGTATTTGCCAGCTTTAAGTGAAAATGAGTAAATGTTCCTTAGTCATTGGGTGAGATCCTTAACTGGCTTTGAGCATTATAATCCCACTGAAGTCAAAGGAATCAAACTGATTTATACCAGATGGTTATCTGGATCTCCAAGGGGAATTAAATCAGTGCCATGGATTAAATTTACCACCAATACAAGAAGATCTGTTTGCATTACCAAGATTATGTCTGTGCTTCCTCATAGATAAATTTTGTCCAAGTCTCCACCACTAATGTTGTCATCTTCGAGCTGCAGACTGTGTTTCAAACTAGCAATAGAGGCTCAGGAGACTTTTGCTGGAGCAATACTCAGCCTTTGGGCACAAGATTTGCACCTGTGTTCATGCGACCCTGGATTTGAAGTGGTTTGTTATCATCTGTTCATTTTGCGTGCCAGAAATGTGTATGAAGACCAGAATGAACAAAATTAATGGGAAGAGAATTGTTTTGGTTGCTTTGTGTTTGGGTTTTTTTTTGAAGGATGGACACAACAGTAAAGAAAAAATACTATTTTTTTCCAAGGGAATTTTATATAACACGGAAAATTTGTATGGCCACTGGTATGAACAAACTGGTGGCAAAAGACTTCCTGAGGTATTGCGTTCACATATGTAAGGAAACTGTTGCAGCTTGGAAAATGAAACCTGCAATTTATGAGCATAAAGGATCGAAGTCAGTATTGTGTTTTCCTTACTTAGTCAGTAATGGCTTTGACAGCTCCTCTGGGTTTGAGGAGATACAGATTTTCAGGCTGGCAGGGTGTAATGAACTAGCTGATTTCCAAAGCTGTCACTGATCTTTGATTTATATCTTCTATATTTTCCCTTTTGGATCAGTTAGTACCATCAGGCTCTTGCCTGTCATGGCTCGGTATGCAGCAGCCTTTCTCCAGGGTAATTCCAGGACAGCTTGTCCTATATCATCTAGAAGAGGCCACAGTCCTGCTTGTGTTTTGCCCTGTTACGAGTGAGTTTTAAAACCTGGAAGGACATTAGATTTGTGCCTGGACCTCGTGCTGGGGCACATGTTGAGCCTCATGCACTCTTCCTAAACTTTTGTTGAATCTGTTTGTAGTAGCTGAGGCACTGAATTTGTGTCATTGAGTTGGTGGTACTGGTGAGGACGGTTCCTGCCTGTTTGAGTAGCATGAGCTTTTCTTTTGCTGCACCATTCAGCCCTCTTCTGAATCTATGTCAGTTATTTATATACTTGAAATGATTTTAAATGACAAGCACAGTGGAAACTGTCTAGGACGTATAATTTGCTGTGAGTTATTTCAAATTAGAGAAGAAAGTGAAGAATGAGGACTCTTGGCTGTAGTGTCAGCATGGTCTCCACAAGTCTGTGTGAATTTCACGGACAAATCCCTTCCTAAAGACAAAGTCCTGTGCTGCACCGAGGACTCCTTATCCCTTCCCCTCCTAGGAGCAGGGCAGAAGTGCTTTTGGCAGGGTCACATGGAAGCATCCTGGTGGTTTTGGGCATCCATGAAACAAGTGTAATGATGTTTGCCTGTCTTCCAGGGAGATCTTCACCCACAAAGAGCTAACTGTAGCATAGTTACAGCATATAACTGTGTAGCTGACATGGAAAAGTGGGTGAATAGTTTTGAAGCAGATTTTATTTAAACATTTTGGAGCTGTGTTTGTTAAAGACAATGACAGCTTTTTGAAGCGCACAGCAAAAGCTAGAAAAGTTTGGGGTCTTCTTGTTGCTGTTCCTGGCGTGCTGCTGCTTCCTTATTCTTAGGTAATGACAGAGCCAGCTGGCATACATATCCATTTAATCCCAGTTTTTTTCTTCCCCCCCCCCCTTTCCTCATTTCTCTGTACCATCCATCTATGCTGAGCAACCTGAGTAATGAGATTTTACCACAGCAAACCAGAGAGTGAAAAGCAGCTCCTCAGGCTTTGGGATTATTTAATGTTAAGTTGTTATCAGGGTATGTTTTTGAAAAAAGTGTGTTTTCCTAACAGGCCTAGTACATAAAGAATTTCTGGCTGAATCTGTAAATTCCTGCAGGGAGATGTTGAACCTTTATTTAATGTTTGTTTTATCTGCTCCATACCAGAGCATATTGCTGGTAAGTAAGTAGATTGCTGTCATATGGCCCTAAAATTGTTGCTTCATAGAGGAATTCTACAGCTCCTTGATAGGAAAATTGTATTTATTTCTAAAAACATCTATGCTCCTAGTAATTTGTTTGAGGGAGGTTGTTTTACTTGTAAGCCACTTATATAAGTACAATGTTTCCACTTTCCAAATTCTTCAACTGTATTAATAGTTAACTGAGTGATTAATAGTAACTAAGGGAGCTAAATTTTGTCATATACGCTCTCTTTTCTTAGATAAAGCATTTGCTGAGATAAAGGAAATACTGATGCAAATCTGGAGCAACTTTGGAGATATAACACAAATTTTGAGATACAGATGTTAGAAATGCATCCCTACTCTGCCTGCTTCTTCAGCTTGCTTAAAAATCAGCTGGAAGACGGTAAGACAAGGGAACACTGCTTCCAGTGGGGATGGTGAGCAGAAGTTTTCCTGTGGGGGTGAATAACTCTGGGTCTATAGCACCAGCATAGATATTGGATGAAACCAACTTTTAATCAGCTTTGTAAATATTCTCATGATTCCTGCAGCCCACATGGAGTCCTGACCCCAAATTTGGGAATGCCGGACCAGTGTGCAGTGTCTGGAGAATGGAAGCATCTCACTCCATCCTGGGCCAGCTCTTCCAGATGTGAAGGTCACCCTTCGATTTTAGAAACCCCCTACTTGTGGTTAAGACCATGTAGGATAAACAACACTTTTCTTAATTTTACCAGTTTAGAAGCTGTGCTTGTGTTATGGTCTCCCCCCAGGCAAGACCGAGTGTCCCGAGAGGGCTGGCATGTCTGTACCTCCAGAAGGACAATTTTGGGCAAATGGTGGCAGCATGGTCTCCAGCCTTATATCTTTTCCTTTGTGAAAAAATCTTCAGGTGCCAATTTTCAGGTAAAAGACTGCCTTGTGTGGTTTGTGCTGAACCAGGCTTTAAGTAGAAAACTAGTACTAGAGTGGCACTGACAGTGAGAGTGACAAGAAGGCAAAAGACACTATAAAATGCCTGTGAAATTGTCCCATGGGGTCAAGGTGATTCTAGCTTGATACAAATGCAATATTTCGCTAATTCTGCTGTGACATTTCTCTGCCTGTTGGCTCCCCCGATCCCATGGGAAGCCACAGCCATCACAGGAGGCCCCTGAACGCCTGGACCTGGGGCTGATCCTGCTCCGTGAAGTGAGGGGAACAGAAAGGTATTGCAAGGTGTGCACCCTCTGGGCTCTGTCCTGCTAGGATCAGGGGAAATGATGTCTGTGGCAGTAAGATGAGATCTTAATGTGTTTCAGAGGGGTTATCTTGCACAATTATTTCCTTACGGAAACTTTGGCCTTATTCAGCACTCTGCTGTGTGTGCCAATTATCCTTAAGGCCTGCTTTTGACAGAGCATGCTTGCTTGTACAAGTCCCACTACTTTTCTGCTCCAAATGGCTAATTTCACAAAGGAGAGCTTTTTAAGCATTAGCAACATTTTTTTTAAGAAGTTCTTGACAAAGAGAGAGGAGTCCCTTAAATATTGGTCTTCCCAGTATCTTACAGCAACAAGGACACAACTTTGGCAGGTATTTAAAGTAATATGTTTTTCATTGCATCTTGTAGCTAAGAGAGGCACTGGGATCTTCAGTACAATTCCTCTCAAGGTGACCTTTGCACAGTTGAGTTGTCTGGACAAGCTGTGGTGTCACTGTTAGTAAGGACACTCCTTGGAAAAATAGTATCACTCATGTTCAGTCTGATGGCAAGCTGTAAAACTGCAGTGGTTGGGAAGGTGTTAGTATAGCTGTGCAATTAAACTTTGTTTCCATGGAAGGCAGTGGTAAAGTTCCTACTGTGCTTAAATTAGCAAGGGTTTCCTTGTTTAGTCTTTAGTTGAGGAGCATGAGATGAACAGCACAAGCTGGGGCTACAGTTCTTCCCTTGCATTGTGCAATATAAATACTGTGCTTTTGTCCTGTTGTCTTCTACCAGGAAATCACCTACAAAGTTCTTGGGTATAAAATTAATATGTTTGTTGCTCCACAGTGTATCATACAATCTTAAACACTGATATGAAAGCAGAACTAGTCTCCTCTATTAAATAATTTTACATACCAAAACTATCTGGTGTGTACCAGGTAGGGAGCCTGTTTTTCTGCAGCTGCTGCTTTTGGCCAACCATTTACTTCTAGGTAAGGCCGATGGCTTTGGAGAGGTTGCCAAATCAGAATGATACCTTCCCATGCTTTGTACTCACATTGGCAGAAAAAAAAAGTCAGTAACAGGAAAAGTTTTTGACCTGGAGGTTCCTGGCTCCTCTCTGAACGTGGTTGCCAGCTGATGGCAGCTTCAGGAGCCCCTATGAAATGAATCAGTGATTATAGTCCAGTTCCTGTTAACAGGCGTCTACCTGACAACCTCCGTAGCTGGCAGCCACAGTGGCAGGCCCCGCCG
>NW_010183998.1:25577-32166 GCF_000695765.1 Mesitornis unicolor
GGCCCAGGCCTGAAGGAGCAGGAAAAATAAACAGTGCTCTCATAACAGGATGTGACTGCCCTGCTTCCATGATTCATATCTTAAACAGCATCCCCTGGACCAGTTGCAGCCCAGCAACCAGGTCCTTGGCCTGCTGGTTTCTCTTTGAGGTCCAGGAGACTTTCTGATATTACTGCTATTTACAAGGAAACTGCTTTTGGCCTGTTTTTTCAGGAACTCCCTCCCCTGGCTCTTCTGTGAGATGAAAATTGCTGCCTCGGTGAAGGCTCTCAAAGGGCCTTCGTAGTGCTGCCAGCATTACCTGGGATTTTGATGTAAAAATCATTTAAAGTTGGAGGCTGCCTCATCGTGCAGCATTTCCTGTAGGGCTGGTCTGAGCATTCTTCAAGGACAACTGGGGTGAGATTTCTAGTGAAATGTTCATCCAGTGTCCACTTGCATGTGATGCAAATGTCTTCTTTCCCCTGCATTGCCTTCTCCCTCAGCTTTTCAGTCAGCTTTGACATTTTCTGGCTGCTGAATCATTTGGGAGCTTTGTTGGGGTGCTTTGGGGATGGTATCACCTCTGGGAGTACTGGGCTCCCCTCTAGCCCACTGACACATCTTGCTTTCCTTTCCAGCATCTGGGTGCTCTCCAGGTAGGTTTAGGTTCTTTCTGAACAACTAGAAAATTTCCAGCTGCTGCTACACAAACATGCCTGCTGTCTTCTTGAATAGCTGTCCTCACTGTTTACAACCTAGGGAATGTGCTGAGAAAGAGGAAGGTGAGAGATACTTGTAACTGATGTCTGCAGAAAATGAGTGTTTATTGGTATACTCACAATGTCAGAAATAAAACCAACTTTCTCTGGTGTGTAACTACCCAAACGCAAGCTCGGAAAATGTACAGCTGTCTTCTTCCCAGGTCTCTGCAACCTGTAAAATTGAGGATTCATCCATTTCCATGAACATAAATTATATTATGGCTATTTCTTTGGTTGCTAGCACTTCTCCTTTTAGAAAGACCAGTCCCTTGCAGCTCCCAAGAGGTTCTTCTGCACCTGACAACAGTTTTTTATACCCTGTTTCCTTTTCCATAGCTAAGTTTAGCTCTTGGTTTTCTTTTGTCTCATCCCTCAGGCAGGTCTCTCAAGTAGTTAGGCTGTTTGTGTATTCTTCCTGCCTGCATCAAGACGTTTGCAGAAATAAAGTGCAAGTTTTTATATTAGATTGCTGGGAAAAGATATCAAAAGATAAAAGAAAAACAAAAATCCTTCCTGAAGCTAATGTGCCATTGAAATACTCACAGCAGAAGGCAGCATTGCTGAGATTGAATTTATTCATCATCACAGAAATCTGTGCAAGAACTTGAATTTCTCACATATCTCATGCAAGCTCTGTTCCCAACTGGCCCCATGTTGCTGACTTGGCTGCTGACCTGGCTGCTGACCTGTGACCATGTCGCTGTGGTGTCTGTGTACCCTGAAGATCTGCAAAGGGCCAACAAGAAGGCAGGCCTGCCTTCAACATCTCACAGTCTGAACAGATGACAAGGTGTAGCAGTCAATGAAACTGATGGCTGTGGGAAGGCTAAACTGACTGTAAGAGAGCCAAAGGCAGCGAGGGAGGAGAAATTAAAGCTGTTGGCTGTCAGTCATGGGCTGGTCTTGATGCCTGTCCATTCCTTCCCTGTAGGCTGTGTTTTGCAGGAAATGCAGCAGAGAGGTAGCTTTGAGGAACACTGCTCTGAGGGGTGTGAGCAGCTGCCCCTGTATGTTGGGAATGGGTGGAGGTGCTGGTGCATGAGAGCAGGAAGTCACTGTTTGCTCCTGGAGCATTTGACAGAGCGCTAACCCAAACCAGTGAGGCTGCAAGGGTGAATCTCAGAGTCTCTGTAGGGCTGTAGGGTCTGTCCAGACCCCAGGGGATGGCTAGGGTCCTTGTGAGGTGATTGCATCTGCAAAACCAAGTAATAGGACAAATCTTAGGGTCACAAAAAGTTCAATAACTCCTCAGTGTGATTGCACTGCACGGGTTGAAAAAAAAGCCTGCCTGGAGCAAAGCAGCAGATCAAAAAAGATTTGAGCTCTCCCAGCAGTGTTCTATCTCAGATAATCTTTTTCTATGACATTAATTTCCTTGGGCAGAAGATTAAGCACTTTTAAATGAATTATAGTGATTTTAGTTTCTGCTGTCCTTGCATATTGCTGCAATTATCAGTGCAGTCACTCAGTTGCCCTACTGCCATCACAGAGCCAAAAAGGTTAATAGTGGTTCAACCAAAAATGGCTGGATCTGTGTATGGGTGTGATATGTCAGTATCCCATAGAATGAGCACCTCTGACATTTAGATGGAATTAATTTCGTACCCCTGCCCAAACAATGTCTGCTCACCACTCATCAAGGACATTTCAAGGGGAATTTTAGATGGGACTTTTACTGGCTTTTTCCATTGAGTAAATTCCACTTCACTTGGACAGGTTCCTAGAGAGGGTCATTTAATAGTCAAGGGAGTGTCTTAAAGATTGTTTTGAATTACTAGAGAAAAATGCCTCTGATCTGTGGTCAAAGTGTTAAAAACCCAAGGCAGCATTCAGACATATGTCCTAGCTACCTCCTTGACTAAATGGATAAACCTAGGAACTTTAATCCCCAAAGCAGAGACTGAGCAAAGGAGGATTTTTATTAATTTCTGTGGTATCGAGGCATACACCCAAGGGACTGTATCTCTTGGGATATCCCAAAGGGTGGCTCAGCTGAGCTGCCCAGAGGAACACAATCATATGAGGTGCTCTGACACTTTCTCACCAAGAGTTTCGAAGCTCTATAAACTGACACTCCAAACTGATTGAGTTTAATGAGAGTCTTTCCACTGACATCATGGCTTTGATTTATTACCCTCAATACGTAACGCATTGTTTCAAATGTGAGTCTTAATGTCCTTATCCAGTCTGTGGCTCTTCCAAGCTAAATATGAATAAACAGAGAGAGAAGGATAAAAACCTCACAAGACAAGTTTAAGATATTTTTGTGCATCTGTTAAAGGGAAGTCCTGATTAATGCCAAGAAGCAGTGGGAAAGGGTGTCTTTTGCCTAGGAATTCGGAGCCTGCAGGAATCTTTGAAGCCAGAACATTGCGCTGGCGAGTTATTTTCTATCAGAAAAGGCAACTGAATCTTTCATGCAATAGTCAGACCAGTAAGAAGGTTAATGGACAAAAAACCTTGTATGTTTATGTTAATTAGATCTGTCAGCCACTGTCTATTTCTTCTATTTTTAGTCTGGTTTCTGAAGGAAATGAGGCTTATACAGTTGCAGTGGCTGTCTGTCCATCTGTTGGTCCCCCCTGCTCCTCCCCATAACTTTCAAACTGTCAGCAAATTTCAGCCTATGTGGAAAAGAAAGGAAAGCATCTCAAAGAGATTACCATTTTTATGAATTTCATGAAGACTAGTGGAAATTTTCCAAAGGCTTGATTAATGTCCCCTCAAGGCAAAGCTGAGATCATTCAGCCATTGCCCTTTCTGTTTGCCCCGATGTACAAAACCCATCTGCCCTAGCACTGTGTGAGTGGCTTTAGGCCAGCTACAGCACAGGCTGTTTCTTGCGCACCCCGAAGTGATGGACAAGTAGAAGTTTTGTGGGAGCCAGAGATGTCCATGGAGACTTGCAACGGATTGGAGGGGAACTGCAGGGCCTCAGAGGGCAAACAGAAATAAGTGAGATCACCATGGTGAATAGGTGATGGCAACAAGAGAGGGATACCTAGAAGGCATCATGCACTGAGGTTTTTTAGGGATGTGACTATTTTTAAAGTGTGGGAAAACATCAGAAAACCTGGGAATACTGTGGGCAGAGGAGGAGGGCTGAGGGGTGCAGAGTAAACCCAAAGGTGTAACAGGGAGGGGACACTGGGCTGTAGTAGTTTAATTTCAGCAGTAGTGTGGGGGTACATACCAGAAATCGATAGGAAACAGTTCTGTTAGTTCAGCTGCTCACAGAAGAACTTGTTTTATCAAGCTTTTTGCTGCCGAGGCTGCCTAGGGAATGACTGAAGTTATTTAGAAAATATGCTCTCATGATTTCTCTGGGGCTGTGCAATTGTACTGGTAGAGATAGTGACTCTTTTTTGCGATAACTTATGGCCAGAAAGCATACCTATCCTCTGCTGCTTGCGTTCCTCGCAGCACCCACTGGGTTTCTTTGCTTCCAGGACTCATTTTTTCTTAAAAGGATGATTGTTTTGCTGCACCCACGCCACTAAGCTGGAGCTGCGCTGATTAAATAGAGCCTTTGTGAGCAGTTCCTTGGATTTCGTGAGGAGGATCCTTCTCTACAGCTATGTGAAAGCTTATACTTACTTGGATGGCAATCAACATGCCTTGGTAGATGAAGCATTGGCCGTCTGTGTATCATTAAGGAGCTTGAAGAGTCAATTCAGTCCAGACAGTAAACAATGAATTGCTGACACTTTCAGCTCTGCTGGGGCTCAGAAATACCAGTGCGCACATCTGAGCCGTATCAGTGGAAACACACAAGGATTAGATTCTTCTGGTGAAGGCTGCATTTTTATTGTGAATAATCTGATGGGAGCCTGATGGTGTCCAACGCATCCATTCTTGCCTTGTGATTCTTTTGCCATCTGAAATGTTGTTAGTTTTAATGACATAATTATCCTTTATATATTCAGTTAGACATGTGGGTTGGGTTTTTTCCCCTTTTTTTTTTTTAGTTATAATTAGTTTCCCTGAGAGGCAGCAGCTTTAATGCTTGGGTAGTTTTCTGAGAAGCTGGGACTGAAAGAAGCTTTTGGGAAACGACAATTATATGTCCATGGTTTTTATTTGGTATGCTTTATTTTAGTCTTTGTCTAGGCTGAAAGCTCTTGTTGACTGGCAGAAGATGGATTGAATCAGTGAAATTAGGCAATTTCAGTCTCCCTCCCTCCCCCCCAGACAAAAACATACAAAGAACTTGTATATTGACTGAAAGTGCAGTTGTTTGGAAAAAATGAATACCCCTTCCCTCCTGTCCCTTAGGGCATTGATTGAATTCACATGAAGTTTTTTTGCTGAACTTTTTTTAGAAGTTTATCTCAACATGAAATTTTGTAACAGATGTTTGTACCAAGGTAATTCTAACAAGATGAGACTAGTCAGTGTATCTTGGAAAACAGAAGAAAAAAATGCTATTGGCTTGTAAATGACCTTGTAACCTTCTTCTGTAAGTCCCCTTTCCATGACTGCCCAAAGTGGCCCATGCCTCTCCTGGGTACCCCATGAAATCCCCTTGGGGACTGCTGCACCTACATGGATGGGTAAGGACTCTGCAGTGGACTTAAGCATTAGTGAAAGAAAATGTTCATGGAAACTTGTTAGAAATCACACAAGTTGTTACCTTTCGAAGCCCGATACCCATGGTTAGATTGTGCTATACCCTGGTTCACGTCAACATTAGGAAAAAAAGAACAGAATTATTTTCATAGGGTTTGGAGAGCTCTGGTGATGGCAATGCATCGAGGTAGGGGCTCCCTCACCACCAGCAGGAAAACCCTGTGGTTTTTCCCTGTAGTTCCTTGTGCCATCCTGCAGTGACAAATCTGAAGAAGATGCTTAGTTTTGTGATCATCTGATGTCTTGTATGTTCTGCCTGAGTGGGAATTTTCATTATTGTACTGAAACTACTAAGAAGAGGTTTTGCTTTCAGAGACAGAGTGGGGACACAACTCCCCCCACATCCTCTCATGGTGCGGGAAGGAGCACTGACTCCTGCCATGCTGGAGTAAGGGAGCTTCCCTCCTTCGCATGGGGCAGGCTGCTGAAGGGCCCAGAGAGACAGCTGGGGGAGCATCTTACTAGAAGTAAGGCTGGTGAGGAATCAATACTTGTTCTAAGTTATTTTGCTCGTCCGGTTTCTCCCAGCTTCAAGCTACGCCAGGGCAAAGCGAGTATTTCCTTCACTTCTGGGAGATGGCAACTGGTTTCTTTCCAAGAAAGCCCATAGCACCTAGAAACAGAAAAGTTCTTAAAGGTCCCTTAGTCTCCCTCTTTTTTTCTTTTTTTTTTTAAATAGTATACTGGAGAATGATGTGTCTATGCTAGTTTTGCCTGTCTCTTGGAAAGGATTTCCAATCCCTTAGTTTAAATGAAATATTATTCCCAGATGGAAAAGCTCATCTACTGACAAAGTCAGTGATATAATTTGTTTATATAGATTCCATGCAACTAAAAGGACGAAAAAAAAAGGAGACAGAAGAGAATTTTCAACATCTCATACTTGTTACTTGTCAAGTTGTGTACACTGTCAGTAAGGCTTTGCTCTTGAATAGTCAGGGATGGTGTAGCCCCAAAAGGCTATTGCTTGGGAAGAGGAGACAGGGTGTCTGTCACTCAGACTTGGAGGGGACTGTGACACATAGTTTTAATTTTCTGCATGCCTGATTAAAATTAAAAGGAAAAAAAAAAGATCTTGGCTCTAGTAGTGGGAACCACACAGATGTGAACTGAATGGAAAGCAGGTTTTTTTTGCCTGTATGTCACCACTTCCTGTGACCTGAAGGACAGATTAATCTTGGAGTTTTCTGCAGCACAGGCAGAATTCATTATATATT
>NW_010183999.1:0-5168 GCF_000695765.1 Mesitornis unicolor
AGCGGCAAAGCCCGGGTCTGACGCAGACCTCATCGGCCCCGCACGCATCCTCGCCCTCGCACAGCGCTGTGGGTAGCAGAGCAGGCACCTCAGTGCACGATGGGGCCCCCCGGGCTCACACCCCACTGCCGAGTCACCCCCTGCCCGGCCACCATCCCGCTTCCCACTCCATCCCGAGGAGCAACTCCGTGAGCGTTTTGGGGTCCCCACGGTGAAGCTGCTGCTCGAGGAGAGCTGTGGGGCTCCCCCAGACTCCCAGCGTCATGAAGGAGCCACCCAGCCAAGCTTTGACCATCACCATCCAAAACTCACCGGCCGTGCACTCCTGCCCTTCCTGCTTCCAGCCAGGACAGCACGCCGGGCCGGAGGGGAGCCTGTGGGAGAGACCCAAGGGGCCATCAGATGGGACCGGGGGTGCCGAGGAGGGCACGTGTCCACATGCGGCTGCAGCCAAGGCAAAGCAAACGTTAGCCCTTGTCCCAGCTGGGCCCAGCGGGCAGGGAGGCAGCGCGGTCCCAGGGGCATTGCTCCGGAAGGAAATCAGTAAAATTGGAGGAAATTTAGGAGGCTGCGGCCCGAGGAGGCTGCGGGGCAGGGATTGCCGCTACGGAGCCAGTGCTGGGTCCCTGCTGGTCTGGGAGTCAAATCTTCGTCAGCAGCTCAGAAAAAAGGCACTGAAGTGACGGCCATGGAAGGCGCCGCTGCTGATGGCGAGACCCACGGGAGAGGCAACACACAGCAAAACACAGGGGACAGAGGCTCCAAAAGCCCTTCGGGGTTTGCTGTGCCCACGTTTCCCACCCTGTGTACGACAAAAGCTTTGCCAAGGCTCCCACATCTCCCCCTTGCCCCATGCGCGTGAGAAATAACTCCCAGAGAAGGGGTCTGGCTGCCCCAAACGCCTGTGCGTGCCCCAGTCATGCTCCCAAGCGTCACCCCGGTCTCTGCATCCATGAGACGCCAGGTTAGGGAACTCCATCCATGGATGGACAGACCGATGGATGATGACCCCCTGGGGCTGCTGAAAGGCCCCGGGAGATGGAGGGGTGCAAGCGGGGCCCCCCCAGCACCCACCTGCAGACATTCCTGCCATCAGGGTCCAGCTCCTGGGCACGGCTCTGCACCCACAGCCACAGCTGGAGCCAGAGCAGGGGCCGGGCATGCCCCATCCCAACAGGGAATGAGGGCCTGGGTCCTGGCAGCTCTGCAGCAGTGTCCCTCTGTCCTGGCCGTCCCGTCCGTCCCTCCTGCGGTGCGGCCTCTTCCTCTGGCCAACCTTGGGTTTCTTCCTGAGGAAACGCGGGAGGAGGCGCCCCGATCCTGACGTCAGGGGTGCGGCAGGGAGGGGGGAGGCAGGGATTGACGCTCCATGGGATATTTTTGGCCCTTTTTGCCACCCTGGCAGCAGGAACGGGGCACCCAGGAGCTCAGCACACGGACGTCTCACCCACAGCCACCTCGCTCCCCTGCTGCCATCCTCCATCACCCCAAAGCCATTTTAGCCAACGTCCCCCCAACCTACACCAGGCGTGTGCTGCCTCCCCATGCCCCAACCCCTGCGATCTGCCCCCCTTGGGACAAGGGCTGAAAGTTGGGGTCCCCACGACCCCATAGGGACACGGTGTGCCCCATGCTGGCCCTGGAACCACTGCTGGCTGCCATCCCACCCCACATCTCCCCAGGAGCTTTGTGTCAGCAGATGCACAGGAAACACCTTTTTCCTACCCAAGCCTGGCTCAGCCGGGAAGGGGGACCTGGCCTGGAAGCTGCTCCCCTCTCCATGCAGGATTTAACTCCTCTGTGCCCAAATGCAGCCCCCGTTGCCTCGCTCCCCGTGGTGCTGACCCCTAAAAGGGGCTGTGGGGCCTGGCAGAGCGTGGCTGACCACAGCCCTTTGCATCGGCGCAGGAAAAGTCACGGCTATGGCGAAACAAAACTGATTTATTTCCGACTCCAGTTCTAGTGGAAGAAAGTACCTGACCCGAGGGGGCGGCTCGCCCCTGTGAACGCGAGGATTGGCCCACTTTTCCAGTTCCCAGTAGCAGCAGCAAGAGGTCCCGGTACAAAACCGATTCACCCCACGCCTGAGAAGTGCAGGAGTGGCACCGGCAGTGCTGATCCTGACTGGATCAGGGTGCTCAGCCCCTCCCAGCCACTCAGGTTGCCCCCCCCCCCCCAGCCACTCAGTGACCCCAGCACAGCACCCACACGGGCACCCCAAATCCACCTTCACATTGCAGGGATGGGGGAAGGGGAATGAGAGGAAAGGGAGGGATGAGAAACACCGAAAAGGCACAACATAAAAGGGTGGCCGATGCCCAGAGGTGCTGAACCATCCCGTGTCAGGCTGAGAGTCCCAGCGGGTTTGGAGGAAGGCTGCCCACAGCAGCTTTGCCATTGTCAGGGCATGGGGAAGCAGCCCAGGTGCTGGGAAGACGACGCTGGGAGAAAAGGAGCAGGGAAGCGCTGCGGTGAGGCCGGACCCGGCTCCCATCCCGGTGGGGTCAGAGGGGTGGCGTGGCTCTGTCGGGGGACGCGGGCGCCGGCTCCAGCTGCGTGTCCAGCGAGTCGATGATTTCCCAGGCTCCGGAGCAGCTGGATGCGGGGGGGTCCTCGCTGCTGTCCTGATACCACTGCCCAAAACTGCAGAGAGAGCAGATAAGGGCTGCGGGGGAGAGGAACCTTCCCAAGGACACAGTTCTATCCCAACCAACCTCTGTGATCGGTGGTGGCAGCAGGACGAGCTCCTGGGAGCATGCAGCACCCCAGGGACAGCAGCAAGGCTTGTCCTGCCCCTGCCCAGGACAAGGCAGATCCCACCCCAAAACCAAGCATCCCCATCGTACCCGGGAGGGCAGGCACTGAGCTCAGCGGGTGCCAGCCCCGCAGTGGCAGAGCCACTCATCCCCAGCAGCACCCGAGCACGGGAGCAAACTTACAAGCTCCTAATTTTGGATTCGGGAGGTTGAGCATCCACGCAGTCTGTGCCTCGACCCGGGAGCCAGGAGCCCTCATCTTCATCGCTGCAGCACAAAGAGCTCGGTTCGCCCCGGTTACCACAGCACTGAAGTCTTTAGGGACCTTGCCCTGCATGGCAAGCGCACGCTTCTCCGGGGGAACCAGAGGTTCAGGTTCAGGTTCGGGGCCAGGGTGGGTGACATGAGAAGTGACCACCCCGCAGCACCCACACGGCAGCAGCTGCCCAAGCAGGGGGACAAGCCCAAGACCCCCCACTGCCAGCACAGACCCCGACGCAAGCGAGCAGCAGAGGTTTCAGTAGCACAGAAGAGCTCAGCCCCCTTCAGACCTTTATTAAAGCCCCCCAGAACCAGTGAGATCCAGCTCCCCGCATGTCACAGCTTTAGCGCAGGCTTGGCCACCCGCCACCGTGCAGAGGTGATGCCCTCCCACCATACGAAGTCTGTTGGGACCAGCGCTGCCTGTGAAGCCTTGCAGAGCCTCCAGGCTCCAGAACATCCCTGCTGCCATCTTCAAAGGCTGGAAAGCCTCCGAGCACGCAGCACAAGGACCAGCCTGTCCTGTCTGGCGGTGCCGGTGCCACCACCTTGCCCCCATTTTGCTGCATCCAAGCGGGGACAAGCAGCGCTCAGCCAGGCCGTGTGTGACAGGGCTGCAGCGGAGCCCAGCCCCTGCGGTGCTCCCAGGACTGCGCCAGGGCAAGGCATTGACTGCAGACATAAACCTTTGGTCTCTTTTCGGGAGGCGGGGAGGAGGCAGCTCCTGGCCCAGTGGTGTTCCCTTCCAGTCCTCCGTGGCCAGCCGGACTCACCTGCTCGCTGACTCCTCCGCCGTCCCCAGCATTTTGGCTCTGATTTTTTTTCTCTGCCTTTTGATGGTCGATTTCATGGCGTCCAAGAAGAAGCTGGGAACCCTCTCTTCATTCAGCAGCTCCCTGGCAAAAAGCAGCCAGCTGGTTAATGGAGAACCCAGCAAAGAAATCCACTGGGAGCAGCCAGGATGGGCCATGGGTGACTGGGGGGACAGGAGGGACCCCTTGCTGCCCCGTGCCGGGTCTTACCGCTGGTAATAAGCCAGCTCCTCCTGCACCAGGAACAGGTTGGTCTTGAGCTCGTTGCGCTCCTGCAGGATCTGCTGCAGCTCTTCCCTGGAGAAGCAGCAGTGAGCGGGGCTCCTGCCCGTGTCCTGGTGCTGCGGCTCCTCTGGGGGTGACAGTGCTCCTTCCTGTGGGGACAGAAAGAGTCAGCAGCCAGTGGAGACCCCAGAGCCCCCTCCCAAAGGCTGAGTTTGTGATCCTGGAGTCACTACAGCCCTCCACGAACCACCGCCTGCTGCCACCCATGACCAACTCTCCTTGTCCCTCCGAGTCCCGGCTTTTCCTCCCATCACCTCGCTCGTCCTGACTCATTTTAATGGATGTGGCATTACCAGCTTGGCAGATGCCCCACTATTCAGTTTTCAGTATTGGGGCTTACTCGAGCAGCCTCCAGCATCCCCGCGGGTCCAGGCACGCCAGGACCCCTGCACAGGGATGGGACATTGGGCTCAGCATTAGCAGCAGGGACACGGCTTGGACTCACCACATTGGGCTCCAGCTGCTGGATGTCAGGGGCTGTCCTGCTCCTCCTGCTCGTTTCCCTCTGGAGCTGCAGCATCGCCTCCTCCAGGTCCGACTTCTTCTCCAGCGCGCTCTTGAGCTGCGCCTGCACCACGGCCACCTTGTGCCGCAGGTCCTCGTTCATGGCCATGAAGCGATGCAGTTGCTCCTGCAGCTGGAGGAACCGGGGCAGCGAGCGTGAGGCGCAGCGTCAGCTCCGGGCCCACACCCAGGGACACCAGGAATGGCATCTGCCCCGGCAGGCTCGCCGGCCTCGGTGACGTGAGGCCCTGGAGCGAGGTGACATGAAAGCAGGTCCCCAGGCCCTTCGCACACCACGCCCGCCAGCTCCCACACGCTCACCGCCTCCGTGTCACGGCTCTTGCAGATGATCTCGTGGGCCTGGGCGCGGAGCTCATCCCTCTGCTTGTCCACCACCTCTTTCAGCCGCAGCATCACCTCCCGCTCCTTCCGCACCGTGCTGTCTGAGCCCGGACACAGAGGAACGGGTGTGAGCAGCCCCCAGAGCCAAGGACACCCCCAACCTCACACCACTATGAGGTTCCTGGATGCTTCTGCAGAGCCAGACTCA
>NW_010184000.1:0-10123 GCF_000695765.1 Mesitornis unicolor
ATAATTTTTTTTATTATTTTTATATATATAGAGAGAGAGATAGGTAGATATGCATGGATGTGTACAAACACATCCACGTGAACATACATGCTTGGCCCCCCACTTCCGTAACGTCCTCCCTAATTAGCGGAGCTATCCATAATGACCAGGAAGCTGCTCTGCTCGCGGCAGGTTCAATGCAACGCTGTGCCACCAAGAGAGCTTTGAAGAGTGAAAAATGAAAGACGCCACCAAACACCTCAAGATCAATTGCTGTAATTGTTCTTTGAATAATTTTCCAGCCATTATTCAGGCCCTGCGTATTTACATGAAAGGCTATTTTCAGGTCAACCCAGAGCTCTCCAACTTTAGGATTTACAGCTTATTGTGTACAAAAGATTTAGCATTGCACCCTTAGGAAATTCATATGCAGATTGTTGTGAAGATAAGGAAAAATATAAGTTCCTTTAGTCTTAACGTCCTTTATCTGCTACTCATTACTGCTCAATACATTTTCCAGGAAGCCCGTGACAATGACAGACTCGATGGCTTACAACCACACAACTTCTTTTCCCCATTTCCAGCAGTGACATTTACAAACTGCCAAGCACCGGGACGTGCGCACGAGAAAGGAGATCCTCATCCTCCCCGCATTAATTCAGGGTTCAGAGTCTCGCTGTGCTGCCAAGGGAAGGGATAACAAAAGGGACAGCAAAAGGTTCACAAGCTCATAAATATGTGACAAGCCGTCTTGTCTTATTGCTCCTTTTAGCACACTGTGCTACTGAAATTGATAGCGTAATGGACTTCCTCCCAAATACACTGAAAACCGTCACGAGGCTTTTCATTTTTATCAGACCTAATTCCTATGCTGACAAAAAAATTATCAGCAAAAGGCAAATTGTGAGCCGTTTGCTGCAGCATTAATTTTAAACATCTGGAATGGGATATAATGTATGCAGATGTTTTGTAATATAGACAGGTTACAAGGAAAATAAAATCTATCGTGTGTTGCCGTTGCTTGTTAATATAAATTGACATCTGCTGAGTCTGGAGGTAAACTCCATGTTCTCCTGCCATCCAGGCTGGAATAATATTCCATCTGCTATGTTAATGCAGCTGAACATAACTCGTCCCTTAAGTCATCCTTGATAGGTGCAGACCTGGAAAGATCATTCTAGGTATGGAGGTTATATATGGACTTACCTCAATATCTCCTTATACTGCAAGACAAACTACTGGAAAATACCAGCTCAGGCTGTCTAAGCCACACTGGAAAATATCTCATCTATGCACAGCTTTCACACGCAGACACTCTGAACGTGATTTTGGATTTGTTTCCAAAGGAGCTGTTTAGTAGCAAACAGCTGGAAGCTGCCTTCACAAGTCCAAGAGTAAAATGCTGCTCAAAACCATTATACTCACTGGTATGTAATGGGCACGATGAACCCAAATGCTGATTTTTCACACATGGAGGCATTTCCCACTGATTTCAGAAAGATTTCTCCTTTGTGACAGAGTAAGTTTGTGGTCTTCAGCTGAAACTTGGGTCAGCCACAGCAAAAACAAGGAAATTTAATAAAGCTTTGTCTAAATTCATCAAACATGAGCCCAATGAAAACACTCTATGATGTAAAAATAGTTTTGAAAATATTTTCAAATACCTGCTTGAAAATTAAAGGCAGACTCACATCAGATCATTCAAAATGTGACCACAAAGGATGTCTTTTGGAACGCGTTATCCCCAGCAGCGCAGATGTTCCCATCTCCGGGACACAACCACCAACCTGGCATAAACACAGCCACAATAGGAAAACCAGAGCAGGAACAGGGAAAACCCAGGTTTCCACATGTTTTCTGCTACCCTAGGACTCCCTTTTTGGGGAAACGTCTCCAAAGCAACACAAACCATGTCCACAAGCCAAAATATCACCATGGGCTTTTTTCCCCTCTCTCATTTGCTTTTAAAAATTGTTCTCTGATTGAATCCGCAGGGATCCTGAAGGCAAGGAAACGTGCTCTGCATGATCAAATACTTAAATACGATTGCGGTGAGAACAGGACCGGCACCGCTCGCATCTTGGAAGAATTCGGTCGCATGTCGAATATTTCAGAACACGAGGCAAAAAAAATAAGCTCAAGGCAACTCCTGGCATAAACCTTTGGGGACCCAATGAGGAACGGCCACCAAATGAAAGCATTACAAGAAAACAGATGGAGAATGAGAGAGGAACATCAGAAAAATCAAATGACATGTTTAAAAGGGCAAAACATCAATACTACCCAGAGAATTGATAAAATGTGTCATTTTAAAGGATGCTGTAAAGCAGAGAAATCACAAAATACATTATGACTATGAAAGAAAAGGAGAGAACAAGCCAGCACCTGCATCTACCTTTATAGCTAGCTCCAGTATCCAGGAAATTAGATTTTATTTTCAAGAATGAGTGTATATATATGTAAATATATAAAGGAAGATGCATTACTGCTCACAAAAGGCCAAGCTGGTTGTGGGGCCCTGATTGCTGCTTCTGAGCCCTGGGAGCGCAGGAGGGGACACCTCAGTGCATATTTAACAGCAGATTGAATAAGAAACACAAATTAACCAAAGCACTGCGATCATTAAATTGGATACTGATTGTTTACCTATGGGATCCTTGTGTGAGGAGGCTCTGACCACATTATCCACAATAACCAGCTTAAGAAGTGAGACATGAGGGCTTCCAAATATCTACCAGTTAACTTCTTTCATGCTAGAGGTATCATTTTATTTATTGCTAGTAATGATTTTTCCCCCAGAATATTCAGTTGAGTATTTTCATGTTTGTGCCCAAATTACCTTTGTGATATAAAAACTAATCAGTAATTACATAATTTACTATTTATCAAGGGCTTCTTTAAGTGCTAATATTTTAAAAGAACTGACTCAGTCTCCTGACTTTCCACCACAAAATTCCCGAGTTCCTCAGAACAGATCAGACATATTCAGGAATAAGTTACATTAACAAGTGATGCTTTTCACTCTTCAAAGTTATTCAATGGGCTGCCTCCTCTTTTTTTTTTCCTTTCATTTGTTTTCAAAGGAGATGAAAACACAGACATAATTTTGGAATAATTGCGTGTAATCCATTGGTCACAGCAGAATAAATCACACCGTTGTCTCTTCAAAACTTCCTAACTGGTTTCCCAGCTCACGGTGCCATGATGAAACAGGCATTTGTAGGGTATTCCAACACAAATTATAGAGAGAACCCCACAGATTATGGAAGACCTCCCAGCGCTCTTGTTTGCTGCTTGTGGGTGCTCCTGTGACACCTGGTATCTCGGAAAGAAAGGATGTAAAAATCTTGAGAGGACATCCCATCCCTTAGACTGCCTAAGAAAGGCCAATCTTTCTTCTAGCTGTCCACTGCATGAACAAATAAATGATTAAAAAATTAGAAAAATAATCAGTATAACTTATCAGTCATTAATAAGTTTATGCTCTTACTACTGCGCAGTTTCACTTAACTCCTAATGTTTTAGTTGTCTCTGCCTTCACCCAAACATCACGACCAGGTGCTGTTCGTGGGAGAAGGACTTTTCCTACAAAAACCCAGTCATTCTGCATTTCCCTCACTTCGCCGGGATCCCTCAGTGGAGCACCTGTAAATATTTGATGCTCTTTTCACACAGGAAGCAGAGGGAACGCTCTCCCCATCCCCGCGTTGATGTGCTGTGCGGTGCCGCTGTGGATGCGCTGTCAGGGATCTGCCACAGCCACAGTCTCGAAAAGCAGAAAAAAACCCAGAAACTTGCGCACTCTGATTGAAAATTATGGAAAGCAGCTCTTTGTTGTGGCTCACGCCTGCCTGCCTGCAGCTCAGGTAGCTGGAAGCCTACCTTCACGTTTCATAATAGATGAGATGTAAAACTAATTCTAAAACAAACTATTACCATGAAAGTGTTTCACTTTATCTCCGTATAAAGACGGCTTTTCGCATCCCTCCTCGGCTGCTGCAGAGCAGAAAGTCCCAGCAAATAATTTATAAAGAGCGCATTAGATGCAATCTGTACTTGGAGCTCTCCTAAACACCTGTTTCAGCATCCCAGCCTCAACTCACCATTATCCATCATTCGTTGGACCACAGATGAGCAATCATCAGCCAACTGCCGGTGTGCCTGCGACTGTGATGGTGTCACACCAAAACTCCGCTTGTCGCTGAATTATTAAAACACGGGAAGTTCTGGGCTGACTCACAAATGGGGTGTGCAGTAAACCTCCACGTGCACGCCTGCATCTGCTCCTCGGGCCAAGGCCACGCGCCAAGGAAATGGCAGCGTTAGGGACAGGATAATTAGGCGCAGATTAGCACTACAAGAGCAAGTCAGGCACCCAAGCCAAAATCAGGCCTCAGCACCACTGGGGCAATTTAAATTCCCTGTAAGAGAAGGAAAAAAATTCTAAGAAAAATCACTAAGAAGTAGTAAGATGAAGTGTGTGTCCACGAGGTGATCCATGAACAGAACATGTTTCTGTAAATATTCTGGAAATAACAGCCCAGTTTCCCCATTCTGCCTCAGGGGGGTCTGAAAAGTTACAAAATCCACCATGGAGGGAAAAATAAAATAATAAATAAAAATGCAGCTAAAGTTTCTACCACACAAACAGATTCTCTGAGTTATAGAAGAGCCTACTTTGAACTGCTGTTTCTGGCAATGTGCAGTTTTTTATGTCTGGGTTTTTTTAAACCAGGAATTCTAGTATAGACCTAGGTTTTGTTATAACCAATTTCTTTTTGAGAAAAGCTTTGATTTTTTACAAGCAGACATTCCCTGGGAAAACACACATCAAACTCTGGCTCAATTCACATCATTTATCCAGGGCCAACGCTCACATGTGTTTATACCCATCTGCACACCGCAGTCCTGGGAGTTCATCCTGGGATGACCTGCAACCACACCTGGGTTTGGCTGGAGCCAGCAGCCACCTTGCACCAAAAAGATGAATTTCAGTTTCCAAATGCTGTATTCATGTGTCTGACTGATATCCTGCATTACGCCGTTAAGAATTAATTTCAGAAGCACAATTCCAGCACATAAACTGTGCTGCTTGTTTTCAGATGCCATCATTTACAGAATGTTCAGGGGAACTGTAAAACAGGATTCACTTTATGATGCGGATGAAGTCGGCACTGAATTCCAAATGAGCTGGATACCGCATGCTAAATTGTGTCAGCAACACCTCAGTGAACAGAAATATGAGCTTTTCCCTGTCTCTTTGAGACACCTCTCCTCGAGTGATCCACAGAGTGGCATCCTTATCAGCCGCGACAGAGCGGAGCAGATTTTACAACAAATCTGTGGGTTTGCAGGGTTTGATACGTTTCCAGCTGGAGGTAGCCACGAGGTGTAAAGGGGATGTGGGCTCTTACATCAGTACTTCTCAGAGCTGTAGTTTAGATAATATATTAAAGCCATCTCCAACACCATTTCCCATTCCCTGTAGAGATCAATATCCAGCGGAGCTCTCAGACCACAGTTTCACAGCCCGGTTTCCTCCTTGCTTCATTGCCATGAAGAGGTACAACGCTTTTCCTCACGCCCTCTCCTTTCCTCATACTCCAGGTCACCTGTAGCATCCACAGCACAATCCAGGAGGCACGGTTGCAGTTCTGACCCCAAGCAACTGTAACCCAAGTGATCTGTGAACAGTGGGCACAAGGGTGAAAAAATTGAGCTTTGATAAATAACCTTTAATGGCCCAGCTGTGCCTTCCCCCAGGGCCGCACCTCTCCCAAGCACAGATATGCTCACACAAACCTGGGAATCAGGTGTATAGAAAAACGCATGAGTTACAGTATTTTCCATATCACCGTATTTGCAGTATTTCATATACAGAGAATGAGAAAGAGTGCAAGTGCTAAAAACGGGATTAGTGCAGAAGCACCACGGCTGCGTTTACCCAAACCGCTCTCCCCTCGGTACCGCAGGATGTGTGCCCTGCTCAGAAGTAATAAAACGGTACCTCACATCTGTCATAAGATCTGAGAGTACAGCAAGTTTTGACTTTTGAAGTCTGTGCTTCCAGCCATGGAAATAGGTGATTGCATCTGGCATGAAAGTGATAGATTTTCTTAGGAAGGCTTCAACCCGAAGTACCGATACACGCGATTGATGAAAGCCGCCCGCTTTCACTTCGTTTCATCTCTTCCTCCCCTTGCTGCAGCGTGATAGACCAGACCCGTGACTACGATATGAGGTGCTTAAATCTCACTGCCATTGACACATGCTTGATATGACGTTTGGGCTTTACCCATCACAGAGTAGGATCTTAAAAGAGCATACTTTATTATAGCTCAATAAAAGGCAGTGTGGCCAAAATAGCAAGTGCCAATTTGCAGGACAGTGTGGGTTCCAATCTGTCTGTTATTTATGTTATAATGGAAATGGGATGGAAGAAATGACAAATACGCTTAGCAGATATGATGAGCATCCAGACGGAAAGGCATTATTAGCAAACATTCATTTAGCAGAGGCAACTACTGCTGCTACAGCCTGGGTAGTGTTGGACAGAACATGGGCTTGGAACAGGAAAACCTCATCTGAACACGCAGAGAAGAGAAATGATGAAGGAAAATATCACTGGCGCGGCTGCATATGGCAGCGAGTGCTGTGCCAGGACTGGGATTCCTTCATCCACCGAGAGGAGCCGAGTCCACATCCAAACACCACGATTAACTCTTTGAACGTCCCACTGGGATGAGGGGAATCAGGAAAACAGGACTTTAGACCTTGCCTGAGGTAACGCATGGATGAAAACTGAGCGTCCCAGGCAGCTGCAGACAGCTGTGCACTGATCCGGCACCGATCCTGCACAGCCCACCTGGATGGGAAGAGGGGGGAACAGGCTCCAGCCCCAGGCTTGAGTTTCTCTGCTGGCACAGCCGACACCAGTGCATTTGTTTCTGATGCCTCATGCGTCTCCTGCTCTCTGTTCCCATAGCACACGTGCAACTCTTGCTTCTAACTAAAACATCCAAAAAAATAAACAAACCAAGCAGAGCACAACACAGCCAGCATCCTCCTGCCGTCCCCACTGCCCTACACACGCTGCTGACTCTTGATGCTGATTCCTGCAAACCCTGCACCAAAACCAACACAATTTCCTGTCTGAGCAGGCGGCAGAGCCGAGCTCACACACGCCATGGTGGCTCTTTTTGACTTTGCTTTTGCCCCTTTGAGCATTACAGCCCCTCCCAGCCCTGCTTCTCAGCTCAACCCACTCGCATCCCCGCAGCAGGTTTGCTGTTATCCACAAGAACAGTATTTCTAACAGGACTCAAAATCCTAGCCAGAGAGATGCTGAATATTTTAAACTTGTCATGTTCAAAAGCTTCATCTATGTCAAAAAATCTAACTTAGCACAGGGTTTCCAGCTGGTGACAAGGCCCACTCTTTTCTAGTGAAAACGCTGATGAAGAGCAGCATCTCCTGAACTTTCTGTGAGCTCACTGCCTGCAGGCTCCTCCTCGAGGATGCGCCCGTCCCCAGGTGTTGCAGAGCTGTTACCATGACAGGGCTTTGATCCCCACAGCTATCTTGGAGTCCGCCTCTAACACAAGTGGTAATAAAATAAAACTTAACCTTTTCCTTAGGAAAAGCCAAGTGGGTGCCTCTTGGAACACAAGCTGCTCTTGACAGGCATCGGCTCTACCTTTCTCCCTTTTCTAAACTTAAAGTTGAAGCTGGAAAAATGAGGATCCAATCCTTAACTGTTTCATCTCCCTCTCACTACTCAAGTCAGATGCAGTATTTTGATGAGGGAGCACTAGAAGAGACAACCACCACCACCTCACCACCCCTACTCCATCTCTGCTGCCCACCACCAGCCCCATCCCTCCACCTCCCACCATCACCAGTCCAGCTCCAAATTCTGGGAAGACTGACTGCCCTTCATTTATATTCTTTCTCCTGTCAGAGCGATGGCGACATTAACAAGCATACACAGAGGGGGGCTTTGTGCCAATTAACAATTTCTCATTAGCTTAATTAGGGGACACATGTTTTTAATCACAGCTAAGAATGCGGTGCAATTGAAGAATTGATTCGTAGCTTTTGAAAGCATCACTGTCAGTGCATGGAATTTAATTCGGCAGATGCGGTTAAAGAGAGCAAGGGCCTTAAATGGCTTTGGCTAAACAAGCTTAAAAGCAGCCTTTGCAAACCAGAGGAGATGGCACAGCTTTAGCCACAGAGAAGTCAGTCCACGTCTCCTTGGCCAGAATTCAGCCTTTTATTGCTAAACACCGTAGCTACCTTCTGTGCAATGGCTTCACCCCCTGCAATATAACAATATTACGCCCTCTCTCCCCCTAAGTTAACCCTAGGAATTCTCAAAGCAGAGGAAAGCCAGCAAAAGGCATTTTGAAGGCACCCGTGTTAAACGTCTCTGCCACCTGACGCCGGAGCCGGTCGGTGTCAATGCAGATCAAAGCTGGGACACCTGAACCAAATGTTCTCAAAATATAACTTCAACTCCACTTGCTTTTCCATAGCGTACTGCACTGTGTCAGTGGGAGATGGAGAAACACAGACCTATCAAAGGGCTTCACTGCCAAAAATGAAGATGTAATATTCTTGCTGCAGGAAGGAAATGCAAATACCGGCATCTCTCTGCCTCTCCATCTTCCCCATCAGCAGTTGTCGTTCCCCTGTTTGCTGTAACTCTGGTTTTCATTTAATAGTGTTACTTAACACATCGCTTTTGTCATCTTATTCTGACCTTGCCTCTGAAATATTGAAACATAACGTACTGTAGCATTTGCACAATGCAAGAAACAATGACATTTACCGGCAATAGTATATATAGGAGTAAAAGCCCCAAGGTTTTTGATCGCAGTAACAGTATTTATGCAAGTGCTAAGATGAGTGGTTTCAGGCAACAAAAACACACGAACAGAACCACTGACAGAGTGGCCTTGACAAAAAGAGGTCACCTCTAACACAGCTGGGTCAGCGGATCTGAGCCTGCCTCTGCACCACCTCTACAGCCCACGAGTCTCATCAGAAGCCACCTTTTTTATTCAGTTTTCTGCACAGAGCGCATCACTGCCTTCTTCATAGAAAAGAGGAAAGTAAACTTTAAATACATCTGAAAACTAATTACACCACAGACTTCCACTGCCTTGACCCTGTGTTGGCATTCACACTCACCATTGTAACTTGGTACCATTTTACATGTTTAAATGACTGTACAGAGTTTTGGGGGGTGGCTGTTCAAGGACTACAGCTCTGCTGAACACCTGCATTGCCTCAAGTCTCAGTCACCGTGAGTCAGGTTTGTGTTTTAATGCCCCCTCGTCCTGCACCCACAAACCCCTTCCTCTTCCAGGGTGCAGAGCTGAGCAGCTCCGTGCCAGGGGAGGTCTCGTCCACCGCTTTCATCCATCAAACTCTGGAGTCACAAGTTGTAATTTCTCCACATCTGCCACCTCTGAGGAATTTCTTTATCGGGCTGGGGGCACGGTGTGGGTATTGCAACAACAAATTGGGGCTGATTCCAAACCATCCCAGCGCTGTTTTTCACAGCCTCACACTGACCTCGTTAAAGCTTTGGTGTCTTAACAAATTTGGAAGATGTCATTGCAAATGAGAATGAGTTCACTGTTCACTAGACATGCATGTAGATACCTCGTTTCTCCTTCAGACTTGCTTTTTTAATGTATTCTCCTTTTCCCCACCCAAATATAATAAATATCGTGGAAAGGTTAAGGTCAGAAATAGATGGATTCTCCAAGCTAGTAGACTGGAAATACTCAACCACTGAAATCAGCAGAACTGAAGCCAGCTCTAACAGCTTTCATCTGTTATGTTTGCCTTCTTTCACTAATCTAATACCCATGTTTTTGTAGGAGAGGAGTTAAACATAACTTTTTTTCTTCCCAGATTTATGAGTAATATGCAGCAAATCGGGCAGATCACTCATGCAAACAGTAGCTTTCCAATTCTCAGAAACATTCATCTTGAATAAAAATGGTATGTGGGATTTTTCAGAAATGTCGCAGCCCTTGTGTAAGCCTAACTATTGATTTCACCTTTAGAATAGCAATTATAAGATATATATGCGATGTCAACACAGTTGTTAATGAAACTTATCTTTCCC
>NW_010184000.1:10154-13598 GCF_000695765.1 Mesitornis unicolor
TTCTGCTTATTTTCTTATGTACAGAAATCGAGGGAAGTTAAAAATCATGCTGCAGTATGAGTCGGTGATGTATTACAAGAGATAATCATATTTTACAGAGCATCATTCATCCTCAGAGATCCCAAACTGCTCATGAAATATTTGCATAGGCACACACTTTCTACAACAGCGGCAGAAAAGAGACATTATGAGGATCCCTCAGCTCTTTCAACTACACGAAAGCTAGGAGGCACCAGGGTTTGTAGGAGTGGACTCAGGTTGTGGAGCCGCACCAGGACAGAGCGGGTCTCTGTGTTCCTGCACCGAGAGCTGAGAGCAGGAGCCCTTTTCCAGCGAGGGGATGGGCAGCCACGTAACAGCACAAAGCACAGACTAGGATTGAACACATGAGGAGAAATCCCCAATCTTATTGGCAAGTGCAACGCTGGATGAACTTTCTGTATTTTCTTATCTTCAAAGATTAGCCTCTCCTACCGAGACATAACCTGTGTTTCCAGCAGAATTACATTTATCGCATCTCTTGATTCACCCAGCTGGTTCTGGATGTCAGGCTCTTTTCTCCTTCCTATTTCTATTTATCTCTCTACAGCTAACTTTTCAAAGCCAAATTGATGGTGTATTACAGAAGTCAACTGCATTTTACACAGCATCACGATTTCTGTACATCTTTGTCACCCACACAACAATTCCAGTGCCCTGGCAATATTAATGGAAACTTCCCTAAGGCAGTGCTAAAATAGCCCAGAAAACCTTCAGATGAGGGCACAGCAGCTTCCAGGGTAATCTGTCAGAGCAGCGGCCCGAGACCCCTGGTGTGACAGGCACCAGCAGCAGTGAGGGATCCTGCTTGCATTCCCTGCTGCTGCTTTTTCCATGAGCCTACAGCACCGAGGAGCCCTTGGGGACATGGACACATGGTGTTCAGTCCCCAAGACACAACACCCCCCAGCCTGTTTCAGATTCTACATCATTATGTTTCACAGAGACATTAAACTGAGGCCTACAGTAAAAGCTATGCCACTTCTCAGATCCTTTCTTCAAGGCCAACAAAACCACCAGAGAAGGTCAGAAGTGCAGCCACACACCTGCTGCAGCAGCCTGCTTGCAGTAAAGCAAAGCTTTTCAGTCACAAACCCAACACATGCATTGATCCCTCAAAGGCTCCATCGCCAGAGGGTCATTGCTGGCTGGCATGTGAGGTTTTACACACCAAACTCTTCCCCATCACTTTCCAGAGCCATCCATTACTTCAGGGTCCTGTTCTGCAAGAAGACCCCTCCCCAGTCCTGGTTACTCAGCAGAAAGACCACCACCCCCCCAGCATCACTTCCCCAGCCTGCCTTTATGGCTCAACCACAGCGATTTTGGACACACATGCAGGTGTTACCACAGCAGTTACCACACAGGCTCCACAATTAGAGTGATTAATTGAGAACAGTAACTTTAGGCACCTGCAGTTTTGAAAAAACCCAAACAAGCAGTCAATCAGTGCAGCCTACAACTCACACCGGAGTTGCTGCTCCCCTGCTTTTCTTCCTTTTTTTTTGGTAATAAGCCTGTGATGTTAACCAGAACTGATCTTCAGGCCCTGCTTCGAATGATGTTGTCATTATCAGCATTCAAGTCAGAGGATGATGCCGAGAAGTCAATGACCAAAGCAGTCCATAAAAGCAGGTCAAGGAGAAACAATGCACTGGGGAAAATTAGAGAAAATTATGTATTATCTCGGGCCTTTCATGTCAGCTGAGTCTCCTGGGCAATACAAGAACAGTGATCAATAGGGACCAGGCTGAGGTGCTTGGCAAGTGCCTGAAACTCACTGGAAAAAAGGAGAGCTTTTAAAAACCCTGAAATATAATAATCATTATAAAGAAAAAAAATTAGTTTAAATATTTATAGAATATGAAATAATTACTGCAAAGATTAAGAAAAAGAGGGAAACTGTTAAACAAATAAAATGACTATAAACAAACATATTTATCAAAGAAATAAAAGGATTATGGCAAAGCTTGCCTGTGAAAATTGATAAAAAGCCTTATTCTGAATTTCCTCTCCATCCATTAAGAGCTAGCCATGTGGAGAAATTATTAGTAGCTGTAATATTTCAACCTGTATTTTTAATCAGTCATTCAAATTAATGCAAAGCAGATGGAATGGACCATATTTTGCTAAATCACACACATTAAAATATGTAATTGAAGTTTTTGAGCATGGAAACTAAAATGCCCTACAGTCATGGTCTCAAACCCCACGTTACCTGCCCTGATGCACCAAATCTAGGACATGGGGACATGTCTGGAGCACCCCCCATGCCACGCTGCAGACAAGCCCTGCTTTGGAAGTCCTTATTTGGAAGTGATTTGTAGAAAAGGGGGCTATTAGAAGTGTGGTCCATAGCTTTTCTCTCTGAAACAAGGACTGGTCCATCTAACTGAGATATTTGCCTAACTAGTTATTAAAGATCACCAGCGGTAATTCAAATATGGACTCAAGACTGGTTTGACACGGGGCATATTTAAAAGACAGGGAGATGAGGTGCTTAGAGAGATGGTTTAGCAGTGGACAGGCTATGGCTGGACCTGATGGTCTTAAAGGTCTTCTCCAACCAAGTGATCCTATGATCTTGCATCTCCTCCTCATATGGAGCCATCGACCCTCCCCATGTCTATATAGACCCCATCTCCTGTCCATACAGACCCCATCTCCCACCCGTATGGACCCCCATCTCCCATCCACAGTTCTGGTCATCCCAAGCCCTCCCTTTACACCCCACGGGTGCTCGGTCCAAGCCACAGGTCCCTGCATCCCGTGGGTCCCGGGATGCACACACGAGCCGGCAGCAGCACCCGGGGAAAGCGCGGGAGCATATGGAGCAGCAGGACAAACACGTCTCCTCGCACAGAGTGCGTCTGGCAGAGCTGGCGTGGAGGCGTGAAGGAAATCGCTGCCAGGATGTAAGGAAGGAGGGGAGCAGCAGCTGCCCCCGCACACAACGCGCCATCCCTCACAACACGCCATCCCACACAAGGCGCCATCCCTCACAACACACTATCTCTCACAACACACCACCCCTCACAATGTGCCATTCCTCACAACACACCATCCCTCACAAGGCCCCACCATCTCTCACACCAGCAGCCAGGCCAGCAAAGATGCTCCTCCTCCAGTGGCCCTTCTGCTTTGACAAAGACTAACGAGGGTTTACGCAAACCACTACTGACATTTGGAGACTTAAGCATATGTGCATCCACCTATGCAAAATCTATGCACACAAGGAACAAGCCCCTCTCTTTGCAAGGGGCGGTTCCAGGACATCCTCCAGCATTTTGGGGACAGAACTTAATGATCACTGTTGTTACCACATCTGGAAGAGGCAGGCAATGCACCTTTCTTCTCTAGCAGTTATCAGGGTATTTCATCTGGCAAGTTCGGTTTGGACTAAGG
>NW_010184000.1:13629-15668 GCF_000695765.1 Mesitornis unicolor
TTATTTTTTTCCTACATTTCCAAACTCTCTTAATAACAGAAACTCAAAATTTCCATCTCACTTCAAATGTTAATGGGTTTGCTTTCTGATTTGCAGAAATTGCCATGTTTATACACTAAAATGGTAAGCACTGAGTGATGATAGATGAAGATGTGCACTGCGAAAAAATGAACTGAGATGGGGAGGCTGTGTTAAAAAAAAAACAAGTCTGATGGAAAAAATGAAGCTTTCAGTGAAAACCAGAATTAAATATGCCACAATATTTCTTTCTATCAGAAACCCCAAGTAGACTCCCTCTGTGCAAAGGGGTTCAAAATTCACTGGAGATGGCTTGGAAAGGAAAACCTTCTCAGTAAGGGCAGGTAAATTCGTCACCACAGTCTTGCCCTTTAAATTAGACTTTAATAGTTATATTTTTTTAATCAATGTAAATATATCCATGTTAATCGAACACCAGTTATTTCAGTATTCTTCTCAGAGGAGTAGCTGCTTTTCCCCTGTTTCAAATCAGATACAGAATTTCTCCCCTATTGGAGTGGGTTTGATTTTGTCATTTCTAGATGTGTTTGCATTACCTTCTGCAAAGGGAACAAATCCTTCCCCTCTGCAGCCCCATTTGTTCCCTGCCATCACCTGTACAACCGCAGTGGGTCAGGCTCCTCCAGCCGCTGCCTCCCCTCATTGCAAACCTTGTGCTTGATTTCAAAATATATCAAAATATTCACAATAAAGTGAATATTTTCATCATTTGGTCCAGTGGCTCTCTGGACCAAATGGTGTGGTCAGGTTGGAGCAGACCCCCAGATGAGCCCCCCAGTTAATCCTGCAGCCACGAGCAGGTCCCCTCTGCTAGATAAATCTGCAGGCACGGCGCCAGCAGAGCTGCGACAGCGAACACCGACTGCGAATCCGCACTGCTGTTCCCAAATAAATACCAAAAACCCACCGACAGAAGGTTGGCTATGTGCGAGCGCCGAGAGGGAGGCTTCAAGCAGACAAATCTGGAGGCAGGCGCGAGGTCTGCAGGGGTTTTTGATGGATTACGTTGCATGTTTGAACATAATACACATTAAGGCTGGAGACACTGATGCTTTGAGTGGTGTGAAATTCCATCTAACGTGGGTTGTTTGCCTGACACAAACATGTTTAGCACGAGATGGAACAAAGGCGAGAAAATCACAGCAGAGCTTTTGAGTGATGCTTGAAAAACTGTTTGCTCTTCCTTCCCCCACCCCTTTAAAAATCTGATTATTTTTTTTTCCCTCCAGCCCCACACCTCTCCCCCCTTTTCTGGTAATGGCTTAGTAAATAACTCAGGGAAAAAAATGGAAAAAAACAGGAACCAGAACTGAGAGTAATAAAAATGATGTCTCTATCTGCTGTTGAGGCGCATCGTGCCACTTAAGTAAGACAGATGGGAGGCTATGCCGCACTTTGCTTAGTAAACGGCATTGAGAGAAACTGAATAAGCCTGAAATTAGAGCAGAGGGTGAGATGGGGGTGGATGTACTGGTACGGTGTTGCCTGACAAAGATGCAGGGAAAAGTAATTTACTCTGAAATGACAGTCTGAAGGGGTAAGAAAAATAAACACACAGGAGGGAGCTTAGACTCATTAGCAGCCCAGCCTCAGTATTTCATCATTAATAATAATAAAGAACCCAGCTGAACCAGTGACTCGCAATAACACCCAAGTCTCTGGGTCTCCATTTTCAGTTAACACACGAGAATGGGTAGCGCAGGGGGATGAGGAATGAGGGATGGTGAGGGATGAGGGATGATGAGGGATGATGAGGGATGAGGGATGATAAGGAATGGGGCAGCCCCGGTGTGGTCCAGCGCGGATGGATGCCAGACCAGGCAGCGGCCATGATTGCTGCAGCCTCCTCCACCAGTGAGTGCCCAGCACAGGGCGAGCTTCACCGGAGAGGTGAGCTCAGCTTTGGGATCTAATCCACGTTTAAGGATGAGGCTTGGTCAAAATGGTATTTTTACCGGTCAATATCAAACTGTTTATCTCACTTAGGAACCTTCCTGCTG
>NW_010184000.1:15699-62867 GCF_000695765.1 Mesitornis unicolor
ACATTTTGTCTTCTCCACATCTCACCGGGCCATGGTCTTCTCAGCACTGAAACAAGCTCTACCCTGGATCAGGATGGGGATGGGAAACCAGCCAGGGAAAAGGAGGATGTGGACAGTGTTCATGCTTCAGGAAATGGCCTTTTTCCACAGTCATTAATGAGCCAGAATGTCAGCAGGACAGCAGCTATGTTTATCGTGAAGGCCCCATACCCCTTTTCTTTAAATAATTGCTCTAATTCTGCAGTGCTAAAGCATCTCTACATGATTCAGTTGTAAAAAGAGCTGGCAGTTCTGACGGCCAAAGATCACCTATAACCGAAAGCACATTTTCAGTTAAGCCTCAGACCCAATGTGATGATTCTGACAACCTAAACACTTGTTTTAGTGCCAAAATGGAAGCCATGCTATTTCAAAGAGCTTGTCTTTGAATTTTGAGTGTTGAGAATTTGGCTTTGCGTGTCCCTCAGATTCAGGCCTCTGGTATCTTGCTTCTCCTGGAAACCAAATAAAGCCAAGCACCGCCAGAAAGTCCCACGTTGCTTTAAGGTTGATAATTTATAAATATCGATTGTGTGCTGAAGGCTCAATTTTGCAAGGTGCTGAGCACACACATGTCTTAGTGATGCCCTTCAGACAGCCCCAGGGGAGAGACACTGGATAAATGCACAGCACGGTTCCTCTAGAAACGGGAAGTGCCAAGTGCTGTTGTTGTTACATCCCTTCAAACACAAGTGCAGATTTGTTTTGAAAGCACACATACAGTGGAAGTTGCAAGGCAGAGGTTTAATACATTAATTACGCCTCAGCATGAGAGCTCTGACAGATTACGGGCAGACTAATTAAAAATCTTTAATTAAAATACATGGTCCTTGCAAAACTCAGACTGGCCATGGAAGAGCAGGCTCTAAGAAGGTTGGAAATTGCCTTAACAAAGGGGCTCAGACTGAGTGCTCACAGAATCACAGTCATTAAGGCTGGGAAAGACCTCTAAGAGCATCAAGGCCAACCATCAACCCAACCCCACCACTTACTGTGCAAGAATATGAGGAGAGCCGCAGCCTGGGCCTTGGTGGGGTACCACCAACAGATGTCATTTGAAAGGGTCTGTTCATAACTCTGGAAAGGGCCCCACTGCAGATCCGAAGCTCAAAACTGCGAAATGCTTCACTTTTTAAAAGCGAAGCTTCTGGTTTTCCCTTCTTTGTTCTGTCCCAGAAAGCGCAACACTTGGGTTGTAAAGACCAAGTATGTATTTATGTTTTATCATGAAAACCTTGGCTTTCAGACTCTTTCCATAGGTTTAACTGAATCTTTTCAACTGAGTTATGGTTTATATTTACATAAATTACCATATGAAACTTAATATTTCCTGAATATCCTTTCTCGTAGCGCTATTAGACAAGGTTCTGCGCTTTTGTTTGGGACTCAATGTCAGCAAATCAGAGCTCATGACTGTGATCAGTGAGGAACATAGCAAAATAATTCATTCCCTAACATCCAGCCTGGGTGTCAAATACTCCGTCCGAGAAACGCTATCAGAAATCAGCAGAATTTTATCATGCAAATTACAGGAAGTCTTATCGTTGGGAACAGCGGGAAGTTCCTGATTCGCCATCATTTACACATTAAATGAGCTCAGCCTGGCTGCGTGGCGGCTCTGTGCTGGGAACGTGCTCTGGTCTCGGGCTTTTTTTAGAATCACCAATAGCAGGAAAGGGCAAGAAGAATTTCACCTATTGAGCACAGTTCACTGCTGAATTTCTTCATCTATATCATAATTCTCTACTATAGTGTTTTTATCAATGAGTTCAGCAGCAAGCTTTAGCTGTACCGCAGATGAAGGATGCTCAGTTGGCTCCGTACATGTGAGCCCCAGCGCTGGGAGCTTGGGGAAGGATGGCACAATATAGAGTTATATCTGTTTTACCATGAGAGCAGCTCTATACTCTTACCAGTGCTGAACTTGACAAGTTTGCCATGAAATGACAGGTTCACTTCAGGTTTTGTCTGATACAACCGATAGTTGTTACCAGCTTCTGACTGATGCGGATACGCGAGAAGCTGTCAGGAAGAAGAAGTCAAACACCTAAACCTGCAGACCTCTGAGAAAAGGAATACTCTCCTTGCAGCACACAGAGACACTGATGCGCTCGAGACCAGACCTCTTTTCCTACTTTTCATGGCCAAATCGAGCGGGAATTCCCCAGAATGATGCACCGCTCCGCAGCAGCGTTGCTCTTCCACCCGCAACCACAGGCTGGGCAGGACAGCAAATCTGGCCTGCAGATGTTTAATGACAAGGGAGGAATTAGATTCCTACCACACCTGAGTCTAATTTCTCTGCAGACCATGAATCTGTCACAGGAAGGGTGCTCGCAGGAGCGGCTGCCAGTGCTGGCTCAGGGCAGTGATGCATTGGTGTGACCCCTGTTAATTCAGTCTTGGTCCTTCTCCTCCTCTGCAGATGAGAAACACACAGGGCTTTCTGGGGCTATTCCGTGTTTTAAAGTTAATGGACCTCATACTCTCATCCTGGCAATATGGACTCGTCCTCTTCCAATCCTTATTTGCTCCAGAAATCCACAGAGCTGATTGGTAGACATTGCATGATACCCAGCCATTTAAGTTACTTTTTTTGGTGGATTTCTTTTGTTTGGTTGGATTTTTTTTTGATTGGTGGGGGATTTTTTGTGTGATTAAAGCACCCTCTTCCCAATCCAGACAGTTGAGAGCCTGCTGCCATTTCAACTGCAAAATGTTCTTTACTTCCTCCCAGTTTGCTGTTTCCCCCTGCTCGTGTTGGAACAAGGGAGAGCTGAAGATAAGCAAAATGGGCCAAACCCCCGATAATGGCGAGGTGATGAGATCACCTACCATCTGGAGCCTGTGGTCTTCCAAAGAGGAAACTCAAAAACTAATTAAAAATACTCTGTGTCATAAAGGTTCAACTGCCAGCAGGGCTGAGAATAAATTGGAGATCATTAAACTTTCATTTCTCTGCAGTATCTTCCAGTAATTTTAGTTCTGTGAACCAAACGGTTTGTGGCAGGGAGGGAAGCCGGTGTAATAGGAAGAGGCTGCAGAGAGTCATGAAGCTCTGCAGCTCAGAGCAGGAGCTCCCGCCTCTAAGATTGTTTTATTGACATCCATCTGCCATCTCTGGCCAGGTGCAGACCCAGTCACACATCCCCACTCCTGACAGTGGGGAAATCTGCTGAAAACAGCAGTGCTGGGAAGGAGCTGTCCAAACTGGGAGAAACCATCCGAAATCCCTCAGTTTTAGGCTCCTTCAGTTCCTATCCCCTCCCACCCCTGCTCACACGTACCAAAAACCCTTCTCCAGCCTCCGATCTTTGACTCTAAGCTCACCCCAGCTACGTCTGAGCAATAAAAAGTGGAAGACGCCAGCCTGGCTGCAGCTCATGCTTATTACAGGCAGGACAGAATAATATTTCAAGTTTCATTTCAGTGACAAAACCTCTCTGAGACATGACACACAGACAGCAAAACCAGTGACCTTCAAGGCTCCTAAATAGAGTTACTTCTGATTTTAATTCTGGCTTGGAGCAGGAGGTATCGGGGCAATAATGACCGTGTAAGGTCACAGCTCATTGTCAACAACCCGCTAATGGCACCCACACAAAAGGCCATTCCCCTGCCAGGGCCCATCACCCCATTAATGAACCCGTAAGCTAAAGACCTGCAGTTTCCCAGATTTATAGACATTTCTTTGCCTGTTTGGGGGCTATCAGCTCTGGAGAATAATGTAATTCTGTCTGACTGGATGAGATCAAGGCAGGCATCAAAACACCTTGCAGAAGGTGTTTTCTCTCTCTAAATGGGCTTCCCATAACAAACAGAAATTAGACTGTGTTTCACTGCTAAACCCAGCAAGCGGACACTGGCGATGTGTCCATTTGATTTACCAAAGCTCATCCTGAAGGAGCTTCAGAGTTATTTTTGCTCCAGAGGTCTCTGGGTTGCAATCGACGACTTCATTTTTCCAGTCACTTAGCATCAATTTCCCATTGATTTTTACCCATACGTAGCCTTTAAAAGCTGTCATGGTGAAGCCCAAATAGTAGGCTTTCTAACTCATAAATACGGGTTAAGGCTAAAAGCAACTTTTGGCCACGCGTGAAAATCGTGAAGGGGCTCAAAGCCACCCCTTACAACAACAATTCCTCAGAAAAGGACGCCAGAAAATGGAGCTGGAGCTTCCTCAGGTCATCGCCCATCTGCAAGCAGCCCCTGGATCTCTTCACTTACCACTCTTCCTTAAATCTCCTTTTTTAATGTAGTGTAAAACATCAGGGAGAATGGCCTCCTGGTACTGAGCAGCTCATTACAGAAAAGGTCCTGATTTTGCTGGGGTTTCTTTCATTTTCCTCGTCCTCAAACAGCAATTCTTAATGCGAGAAGCAATCAGTTTATCAGAGGGAGGAGCACTGAATCATTCTGTGTGACAGAAACACGCTTGTCCTCTTGGAGAAAATGGCCATAACCTCATCAAAGCTTTTCAGGAGAGATGATGAAAAGTGCTAATAGGAATTAGGTATCTAAATTGATGACTCACTCAGGATTATTCAAAGCGATGCGCTGAAATTTGGTTTTCTCAGATGTTTGAGCCCCTCCGAGGGCTGTAGAGGACCAGAACAAACACGGGAGATGAGAGAAGTGGAAATTCTGTGTGACATTGCTTTTTCACCTTTGCAAAGATTCGTTTTTATCTATGCACAAATGAATAGGACCTTCACTCCAGGGACTTCGCTATGTGTTAAGAGCTTTTCTTGTCTTGATTGCAACGCGTTTGAAAATGGATCCCTGCAGTTTTATTTCCTCTCATTCCATCACTGCTACCCCTGGCACTGACCGAGCATTCCCTGTTCCAGGAGCAAGGCAGTGGACAGGGATGTTCTCCCAGATACAGACCCCATCTCTTGATGAATTCTTGCCATTTGGGGACCAGATTAATCTGGCTACCATTCCTCCGTAATTTATGTTCAGGCATAATCTTGAACATCTAAAAGGAGAAGTGTTTTATTTTCAAAGGAAAGTGAGCGATTCATAAAACTTTATATGCTGACATTTTCTGAAGAATATAAAGGGGCTCATTGCTCTGATTCAGGCCCTATCTGCATAATTTTTCCTTCACTCACCACTGGTAAATCATGGTTAAATATTGAAGCATTTATCACCTGTGTATTTTCAAGTCAGACTTCAGACTTCAGCGTAAAAGAGAAAGATGCACTTCCTCAAGCTCATGCACCAAAATATTTCGGGACTTGTCTACCTCTGCACTCACAAAATTAAGACCCTGGCCAGCTCTGGGTGTAAACACCCCTTTTTGGAGAAAACCCACCCTGGGATTAAATTTTACACCCCTCCAAAGCAGAGCTCCCATACTGCTGAAATGACGTCCGGGCTTGGGCTGCCGAATGCACCAGGGTGAGCACCCAGCGAGGATGCTCAGGGCAATAAATACCAAGACAAAAAGCGTTTGGGTGCTCAGTCACCCACGGCAGAGCCCTATGCTGCCCGCTGGCCTGTTGCTACCCAAGTTCATGGCTCTGTAATGCTGAGATATTTAATTTGGCTTAGAAACACCGGCTGCATCCCCAGCCAAAGGAAACAGAGGTGGCTCCAGAGCAGATGCTGACACAGGAGCACATCAAGTTGAGTTCCTGTTCAGCAGCTCTACAATATGCAAATGGGAGCCAATTAAAAATATATAAATTACACAATAGAAGCTTTCACCAGTGAAAACATGATAGAATAAAATGTGTCTGTTCCTACACTGTCCACTTTCATTTCAACACCAAACCGTGACTGAGGAACAAATAAATAAGTGAAAAGGAGAAACGCTACTGTTTGTCACATAACATCAAACATTTCCCCTTGTCTCATCCTCCATTTTCCTTTCTGTTGTCCTAATAAATAAAATAATACTTTGGGGACTTAGATTTACAAACAAACCCTCTCCGTATTTGGCTATATCTTCTATAGCAACGCAGGAGGAAGGTTCTGTTACTCAATAACGAACTGTACACAGAAAATGCATACAAATTATTGCAGCTGTCACTATCACAACTTAGGAGTAAATGCAGATGGCATGAAATAATATTCACAAACAGCTAATAGAATTTTAATGGCTTTAGAAAGAAAATAAAATGAAAGACACTGTATTTACTCATGATACGAAGGGAATTTACAGTGTGCCAGTGCAAGTAACGAGTCACTTTGGACCTTGCGTTTTCACACATTCAGAAGTGGGCAAGTCCCTGTGGGTTTTATTTATGGGAAGTTTAAATAGTAATCATAATTTGTGAAATATTCAAGGATGCATCTGCATAAAGTATGATGTTCGCATTATGCAAATATCATGTATGATGAATGAAACGCATCAAATGTCTTGAGGACACCCAGATGTTAAGCCTGCCAGGATGCCAGGAAACATGGAAGGAGGTGAAGAACATGATTTCTTCTCGAGTTAATTGATTTTCATGTTCCAGCATCACCTTCTAAATACTCCCAATCAAGAAGCAAGCTACAACCACAGTTCACTTGTTGTGGTTGTCTTTTTCAATCATCATCCTCACTTTCCCTTATGCAGCCTCTTCAATAGTTAACTGAGACCATTTCCATGCACACACCGCATTCAAGTGCTAACGGTCGCTCAATAAGCCCTACCTGCAGCCAAAAACTGGGAAGAAATGGCCACGCTACACCTCCCGGTACCGGGCAGTCCCATGCAAGTGTTGATGATGGAGGAATCCCAGTCCCAGCACAGAACACCGTCTCGAGAAGCAAGAGATGGGGATCTGCAGGGTAGGACAACGCTGCCATTGCTTTTCCCTGGAGACCGTAAAGATCCCTATGTGCTGAAGAGTGAAATTTATGGCAGAGTAAAAGCCTGTCCTATTAAAATGAACAGAAGCTGTGCCTTTGACTTTATTTAGACGTTATTCATCCCCGATACTGAGCACATCCAGAACCATAACCCCGGTCCCAAGGCTGACCAGCAGGACCAGAAGCCATCCAGGATACAGGCAAGGGGTCATATAATTTTAATTGGTAAAACAGTGATGAGTAACTGCTGATTACCACACATATTGGCAAACATTTCTAGTGTTCTTCCTTATCTTGGGGGCAAAGAGACAATGGTCATATATCTATCTTGGTACTACTGAAGAGAAGAAGTTTTATTTAAATGAGCAGGGGCATGTCAGTACAGCTTTCCCACATGGGAGAGGACGAGGCCGCAGCAGGCGGGACACAGAGCAGGTGTTAAAAGTCGTGTCCAGAATTGAGACACAATCAGGACCTGGATTACGCTGCATTCACTAAAATCATGAAGGTGCCAGCAGTGGGAGCAACCCCGCTTTGACCCAGAGGGAAAAGATTTGGGGTAAAATCCTTAAAAAGTACTCAAGCAACTCTCAAACCCGATCTGTGATTTAGCTTTTGCTGGGCATACGCAGAGCACACAGCAGGGATGCTTCCCTGGAGAGCTCCAGTCACCCAGTCCTGCGGTGGGACTGGGCAGACTGGGAGCCTCTGGAGCACCAAACCCCTTCCCTGAGCCGAGGCTCCTGGAGCACCATGAGATGTGCTGGGGAGATGGAACTACCCACGGTTATTTATTTCTTAAACTGAAGCTTCTAATAAAATAGAGTAAGCTCATAATTAAGTTAGAAATTTAAATCTCGGTTAACTTCAATGATGCTGATCTTATTGATACGGCAAATCGGTATCTGTCTTGAAATGACAGATTAAAACTGATAAAAATAATTTTACTATTGAGCTCATCATTTGATGTTGTAAAAATGGAATTTGTGAAAGCCAGTTAAAATTATGACTATTCAATCTGTTCACAGTGATAGATAGCTTTTAAACGCATGTAACATGCCCACAATCTGATATTCATAATAATTTCTGAAAACGTCCCTAGTAAAGGAACGCTCACACATAAATACACATTTTTGTCTGACAGGAAAAGTATTCTGCTTTAAATATCAATATATATCCTCATTCCTTCTACTCAGTTTAACTTGAGGAGCGATGTGTGTGCCTGCACGCAGCAGGTTAGATGCAAGCTGCTTCCCACCCGGCAGTTGTTGAGCCTGAGACTCTTGAGAAGACCGTCAGGATTCTGCAACCCATATGGAAGAGCAAAGCCAAGAACAGAATTTTTCTTCCACCAGACGCTATCAGACAAAGTGATTAAAACTACATCAGTCACTTGATGTAATAGGAATACTGCCTATGGAGCGGATTGCTGCTGCAGGATCAATACCTTCTGTTTTATAACAAAAACCAAACGCCTCAGCTTTGCTTGCAGTTTTTCTAGCAGCGAGGGGCTATTATCCAATGGCTGCACTCAATCCCATTGACATCCACTCTTAAACGTTATGGATTCCCAAAGAGTTCATGCAAATTCAAGTTACATCTGCCATTAAAACACTGCTCAAGCCTCTTTGGGAAGCAGAACCGCCATGGCTGTGTGTGCAGGAAGTGAGCATAGAGTTTCACATCCAATTTTGGCTTCTCACAGCTTCTGCCGCAATCTTTACTCTGCATAAAGACCACCATGGTGAGGGAGGGACAGGAGGGACCTGCGAGCTGATGTTCCAGGTGGGTCCAGGGGGGCTCTGCGCAGCTTTCCCTGACAGCCCATCCCACCTGACTCAGTTTCCCCAGCACAGGGTGGGGATAACGACACGTACCCATGGTGTCCCTCGGGAAATTGCGGGGATTGGCCAAATAATGTGTGTTAAGTGCCCCAGAGATGGAACATGGGTATGAGCTGATTCCTCACAGCCCAAGCGGGATCATGACAGGCTGGAGGAACCAGGCCCCGTTTCCAGTCCTGTACCCATCGGCTCCTCCAGGCTCTGTCGGACCTGGCCTCTCCTCATGGGACATCGCAGTGCAGCCTAAGGGACACCACTGCTCAAAGCCATCTCTGATATCAAACCTCAACATTCTTGACTTAATTTCAGCCCATACTCCCTTGCTCTATCCTCATATTTAGCATGCGCCTTTTCTTTGTCATTAATAACACATACCAGGATATACAGTGGTAATAACATAATAACACATGATATCGTTCTTCCTTTGACTTGGGGCTTCGTCGCTCTCTGCTGATTTGTATTGCAACTCTCCTTAATGTATTTCATGTGTGTGAGGGTGAATTTATACAGCAGTGAACCAAGCACTCACTTTAATGCATCTCCTTCCCTCGCATCCTCGCAGTGCATGAATCTTCCAGCTCTCAGATGCTACACAGATATTAAACACATTATTCTGCTGTGATTGAATACCAGTGAAATTAAATTTCTTCAGTGACTTATTCCTCTCTGCAGAAGCTGAGCAGGGAATGTGAGGTCAGGAAAGTAGAAAGGAAAGAAAGGGAAAAAGGAGAGGATCACTCACTGAAATAAGGAGTGGCCAGTTTAACCTTCATTAGCAGTTTTATGCTAGACAGGAGAAATTTTAGCTACAGTGGTGCAAATCCCAACATCTGACAGGGGAGGTCCCCTTTCAGCATCGCTCGGGGGCTGGCAGGGGGTCCCTCAGCACTGCCAGTGGCTCCACACCTTCCCCTTGGCTTCTCCGCTCCTTACTCCCTGACGCAGCAGCACTTAGCGAGGAATCTCCTCTTTAATCCCTTCTCTTATCTCCCTTGAGAAGATGAAAGCTGAATGATGTTAATCTGCCAAATATTTGTGATTATTAGGAGTGCGGTGGAAATTACCACTCTGACTGGAAATTAATTGCAAAATAAAAGGAGGTTGGAGGGAAAGTCAACACCCGAACACCAGCTCTTCTCACACACTGAGGGACAGCACTCTGCAGATCCAGAAAGTGAGAGACAAGTATTTCCCCAAGTCACACCTTTTCAGATAAGCATTTGTGTCTTGAAAAGTATTATTACTAATTCAAAAGCATAACCAGCAAAACCCACAGATCACTGCACAAGTAAGGGATAACATGTGGCTGTCCAGAAAATGCTAAATCCATGGCCAATGAGACACTGAGAACTGAGAACTTTTGCAATTTTTTGCTTCTCCTTTTGGTGTAACTGTTAATAATTAATACTTAATAATAACTGAATCCATGGCAGACTCATTAATTGTACACTCCCACTGAAACCCCAGCAGATGCCTTGCACATCACTGTTACTATTTAAGGATACTGGTACAATGGGGATTTGTGCACAGAGAAGGATGGGTACCAGGTCTGTGTATAAAGCAGCTCGCTCCACAAACTGCAGTTTATTTTCATCATAAACTTGTGACTTGATAGACAAACTTCATTAAACAGGAACTGCAAAACCAACATAAGACAGTCAAGGAACTGCAGATTTAACTGTCTGAAAGTTTGGTTGTTCACAGGGTTTAGTTGTAACAAGAATAAAGAAACTCTGGTGCTTTTCTGCATCTGTCAGGAATACAAAATTCCACACCATAAGAACAGGCCCAAAGCCGCTGAAGCCGGCAGTGAGGATTTCCTTTGCTCCTCTACTCTTTGACTGGGGTCTGAATGCATAGAATGAAATAGCAGGAGGCAAGCCCTCATTTTTTTGTTCCACTTTTACTCATGCAAAACCCCTGCTCGTGTCAGCGGGAGCTCAGGGAAAAGGGCAGAGCCAGTGTGAGCACAGGGATCTCACACGGCTTTACCCAGAGCTTCCTGCCCCCGTGTGTCCTCCCAGGGACAGAGATCTCCAGGATTTGGTCAAATCAATGCAGGGAAGTTTCTGGATTCCTAATACAGCAAGTTTGTCTTGGATTTTGTAATTCCTCTTCAGCTGCTGTTGATGTTTGTAATACTGGAGCATTACGAGTAGAAAGAGAGAGAATCCTCGACTTTCTTCGACAAGAATGAGGTTTCCCACTGGGAAATAAAAACATGCAAAAGCCGCTTTGCTGTTCTTATTTTTCTGATGAAAGAAGCTAAGCTAAGATACTGAGGAATTTGCTGGCTTTCCTGTTGGATACATCAACAGTCTTCCTATATTATAAATCACATTTTGGTACTTTTGGTTTTTTTTGACATTAGCTGTACAACTCCCCTTGGCTTAAAACACTCGGTGCTTATGAAGGTTACGAAAACTTGTCTGCTTCCTGTGAGCAGGACAGCATGGACGCATTTTCTGGGTAACACAAACTGCTCTGAGCTCCTGCAGCATCCCCTGGCCCAGATGAGAACTGCCAGAAAGCAACATCAGAGGCTGAGGGGTTCATCTGCTGCTGGGGCCGTGCAGGGCGATGCTGCTGATGGGATGGGCAAGGGAATGGGGGTCCACTCTGAGCTGCTCTGTGAACGCCCACACACCTGCACCCCTGAACCACTTTGATAAAAGGCTCAGGACACAGAGACTGCATCAGCCTCCATAAGTGTTCACACCTCAAAACCAAACTGATCGGAAATAAAACCCTCTGCTGGGACCCAGACAACCCTTCAGCACTGCTGATAACACCGACGGAAATGACAGACCAGGGAAAACTCCTACCACGTTCAAACTTCAAAGCTTTTTCTCCCCTTTAGTTCCCAGCTCTTGCCAAGACTGGCGAGTTCGCAGATCCGAGTTTTCTCTGCAAGCGATGGTGATAGTTGGGAGCACTTAAAACTATTTAGGGAGACGGTGTCTCTGCAGTCACAGGCTCTCCAAGCTGCATCTCAGGCTGGGAAGCAGCTCGCCAGCACAAAACTACTTCAACACAAAACTTAGACCAGAAATTCTGTAATATTTGGCTTAAAAATATTAATTTGGGGAGGGGAGTTAATGAATTTCACACTCACAAAGTGCTATCAGATTTTGGTGCCATCTGCTTAAGCTTGAGGCAGCTTCCAAGGCAGCTTTGCTGCTCCACGTTGAGCCGCTCCTTGTGAGAGACAATGTACGAGGGAAGGGGCAACCTCTTCTCCATGCCCAGCCCCAGGGGAGCCCGCACCCAGCATCGCAGTCTGACGCTGAATATATGTGCAGGAAATTTATAAATAGCAGCAGCTTTTAACCACTTTGTCAAAGGAAAGGGTGAAATGAAACAGAATCGGGAAAAAAAATGGTACATCATGTGGCGGAACAGATTCACACTCTTCTAAAGACAATTCTTCATTTGTTCTGTACTGTATTCATTTACTCTATTAATCCTAAAGCATAACAAATTCACAGAGGAATTGCTACACCCACCAGGGAGAAAGCAATACAACAAGCGAAATCCAAGCACCAACATACGGTGGAAAGAGGCGAACATATACGGCAAGTTACTGCCCATTTTGGAAGCGAGGAGAAGATTATTGCTCTTATCAGAGACCACTCAGGACAACAGTCCCGGCTTCCGAAACAGCCATGAGCTGCTGCTTGCATAAAATCACGGGACACACATTTCTGCTATTTGACTGCATCAAGGGATGAGCATCGCTTTGAACAGGATACAGGGGGAGTTGTTTTCTGAACAGGCAGAGTTAGGACAGCGAACGGTGGGGATCTGCAGTGCAGTCCCCTCCCCTGACACCGCTTGGTGGGATCCGAGGATCACAGGGCACAACGCGGGTGGGACGGGGGGCTCGGCCCTTCAAAGGCTGCAAACACCACTGGATTGCAGCAGAAAAACCAGTAACGGCTTCTGCAAACCCACATTTACTGTGATGATGACAGAATGCAGAAGCCTTCTGTTTTGGGAGATTTTTTGCATAGTTTCCTACAGTTACAACTGGCAGCCACGTGACATTGCACTGCACGGTTTGTCTGGATCTGCTTTTGCTTGGGAACATTTCTTTTGCTCTGGTCACTTCACATACACACGTTTTGGTGCTCTGCAAGAGTCCGTCTCAGCGCTGTATTCTGGGTGTTGCACACACACTCCTAAAGCTAAGTTCTGTGTATTTACAGAACTAGTGGCAACAAAAGATATGAACACATCCCACTTAACTATTTATCACATCAAACATCCCTCACGAGCCAAAGCATCCTGGCTGATGGTTCCTTAAGCCCTGCCTCATGCAAAAGGGACAACACCAACAACTTGTGGTGCCCTGAACTGGTGGGGCGTGGGCTATGTTGTGTCCTTCAGGTATTTTGGGAAGCTGGGAGTGCAAATGTACATTTCAGGAAGAGATGGGAAAGCAGCAGCCGCTCTGCAGAGATTTGTTTGAAATTTTGTGTATGATGCCTTCAGAGAGAGCTTTCTGCGTTGACCCCAGGTGGTACATACATAACTCCGCCGGCACCAAATACACACAGACCTTATCTCCAGACATTAAAGGAAGCCGCTTGACACTGGAAATCAAATTGATTTCTTGCCAAGATTTCACAAGGGCATGTGTGACAGCAAATGACATGCTTAAGCCTTGCAAGAAGAAAATAAACATGTCCAATGCAAAACCCATCAGTTTCTGTGCCAGCTTGAATTATGCACATCTGCACTGATTTGACACCCAGCTCGCTTGGCAGCGGAGGCAGAGCGTGTGTTGCCACAAGCTGAAACAGATCAATCGGGCAGAGCAGTGCTCCTGCCTCGCATGAGGCTGCAGAGAGAGCAGCTCAGAGCCAACGTCCAGGCTCTTTGTTCCTCGCTTTCCCACTCAGGTCCAGTTCCTTGGGAAGCCTCTGCTGCTTTCCACCTTTATTTTTCAGCTTTCTCTTGTGCTATGCACTGACAATCAGTCATCAGGAAATGGTTGACTTTCTGCTTTCTTATAACCAGGGTACAATTTCAAGTCAGGCAGAAACAGCCTTTTTCCAAACAGCCAGAAACTCAGCGTTCCAGGCGCTCTGATGGATAAGCACACCCGAGGCTGCTCCAAACCAATCAACCCCAGGTCCCTCTCTCACCTTTGCATTTCCTGAGAATTTCTGTACCTGTGTGAAATGAGCTCAGCTGTCTGAGCTCCAAATTTTAACATCAGCATGCATCACACTGGGACCACTGAGGAGCCATAAACACCACTGCCCATTTCAATACCTGGGGAACAGAAACCAGTGTTTCTTTAAGTCCCCACATACTCCCACCCACTGGAGATGAATGTAACCGCCACCTCCTGCCGCACATTTTGCTGTATTAACATAAAGCCCCTATTGCACAGCAGTTTGATCCATTTGTGTTTATTTAACTCCTGTGTTCTGACAGAAGAAGATGGAGAATCTGCATAATTAATGATGACCCCAGCAATCTCACTTAATGCCTGCTCTGAAACCTCTGCCTATCCCTGCTAACGAACGACATCCGTAATGGTGTCAGACAGGTAAAAGACTCCTTGAGTCTGCTGAGATATTATTCATCTGGGACCACCAGTGGGTGGTTTTCAGCTCAGCCATTAGTGGGCATTGCTCGGGCCATTCATAAAACTTCTGTTACTTTTCACGAAGGGAGCACAAGAGCAGGGCTGGAACAAAAAGCCAAGCATCAGGGTGAATCTCCTATGCATATACACATTGCCATATCCTCCTTTGCCATCACCAAGGCAGAAATGGGGATAATAAGGGTTACCCCGATAATAAGCCGCTCTCCTGACGGCTTTGGAATTACAACTACTCTGTTGCACAGCAAAGTGATCACTGCCAGCACGTTCCCAAGCTGCATCAAGAACGATGCAGCTTTAGCTGCTGTCCCAGCTCATTATGCAGCGAGCCTTTAAACACTGACTCGGTACCAGCACTATTTTTATTTCCATTTACTAGCAGTTTTGAAGGGATTTAAAGACCATGGTCCTTGCACATCTCTATCGCAGAGCATCGAGAAACAGGGAAGCTGTGAATTTTAAGATCAGAAAGCTGAAGGAGATCAGGTTTTGCTTTCCATTTGCTCCAAGAAGATTCAGCTCAGTCCACGGCGGCAGCAGCTTCCCAGGTTTTTCCTCATCACGATGTTCCCAGTCTGAGCAGATCTTTGGGTGTGCAGATGCCGGGTTTGGGCTTTAATTACCAATTATTGAATTATTAATTAATTAACAATTATTTTGGGTTTTAATTATCCCAGCCCTGGCTGCAGCCAAAGTGACGTGCATCCCTTCTGCTCACCTCTCCCACCTCCCCAAGCCCAGAGCTGCCAACAGCAAAGCCCCACAGCACAGGCAGGGGCGCAGGCATGGGCACAGGCAGGGGCTTCTTCCCCCCCACCCCAATTTTAAACAGGCAACAATCCCATGGGCATAAGGAGCAATGGGAGATGTGGGGCTCTGAGTGGGCAAAGGCTTTATTTCCCCCGATGAAGGAAACTTGTAATTCCCAGTATCAGGACAATGCCGTTTGCCAAATCAGATGAAATGGTTGTAATGGGGACTAATCAGATTCTACATTAATGAGAGAAAATATGAAGCTAATCAACACCCAGGCAGGTCTCTAGGCTGCAGGCCTATTAAACTTCATAAAAAATTAATGACTGAAAGAGCAAAATCGTTTGCAAGGGGCCTCCAGTGGCCGTAGAAGTGTCTTGAGCACCGTTCACCTCTCATTACACCGAATTAGCCTCACTTCCCAGCCCAAACCCCAAAACCCCATCCCGCAGCAGCGATGCCTGCTCAGCCCTGGATCGCTCTCCTTCCAGAGAGTCCTGACACATTTACCCACCTTCTGCTCCACTTTCCTGATGGTTTTTCCCATTTTAATTAAGAAAATCTGTACTTGGGTAGCAACCAAGAAATACCTTTGCTCCTGGGGGTCTGCGGGTGCCCGTGGCAAGCAGGGATCGGAGCTGTGTCATTGGGAGACAACGGGGTCCAGGCGAGCACCTGCAAAACAGAGACGAGCAGTGGTGAGGCCTGAGAGGGCCAGGAAACCTCCCACCAGCACTGCTGTCATCCAGATATGCTGTTTGGAAACGGATTTTCATTTTGAAGTACAAATGGGGAAAAGATGCTTTGTGATGCCTACGAGATGCCCTGCAGATGTTGGGACTCCCATCTCCAGCGGGTTATGAATTACCAATAAGATGCAAAAATGTAGATTGTAATACAGTGAATGTACAAAAGGGCAAAAGGCAGCTTCTCCTGGCTTACATCTAGTGAATAAAATGGGTACTCCACCGATTTCAGCTGCTCCAGGCAAGTATAAATCAGACAAGCCAAACCTGCCCGGTCCAGTGTTTTTCCTTACATGCATTGTTCCAGTTCTCACGTAATTGCAAGGTTGGGCAAAACAAATCATTTAAAGTGATCTTCTGTATTCAGTGTTCAGAGGTAAAACAATCATTTCTCAGATATTTTTTTGGCTGGGAAAATAGAAGACCATTAGAACAAATCTTAAATATTTAATGCACTATGTAAATTAGATGTTTAAGTACATATCTAGCTCAGTGGAAGAAAAGTAGAGAAGGTACTTTAAAAAGTATGAGAAAGTCATCTGGAGGATTCAATAGCCATCATTTTGGTACATGTCTCTCAGAAGAGCCAGAGATTCTGATCTGAAATATCTCCATGCCTGAATGATTGTCAGGGGTGCAGTCTCGGCCCTATTTATAACCTGGTGCAGCTGAACAAAGCACCTCCTGTTTCTCAGTCAGGGTGCAGGGGGCAGTCACTGACTCCTTGGTACTGAGAGGTCTCATTTCTCTCTCACGTGGCGCTGTGGTCCGTCAGTGGAGCTCATCACCAGAAACAAGCTTGCTGAGAACCCTGGGCTCAGCAAGGCTCAGTCTCCGCACATGGCACTGGGGACAGGGGCAGCCTCCTGCAAAATCATTTACCTCTGCACAGTGTACGTCTCTGCCTGGTGGTGCAGCAGCAGCTGAGATCTGCTCTGTTCTCAGCTCGCAAGGATGCACAAAGCTCCATGAGATGCAAAGCGATGCAAAATGTGTTTTCTCTGACCTGGTCATGCTAAAATCACACAAATTTGATGAGTAACTCCGAGGTATTATGGTAGTCAGAGCTGTAGGATACATACTGTGTTCCTACGTATTTATATAGGCCAGTAAGCTGTGGTTGCAGTTTGAGCAACGCCAGGGTGAGGCTCGACCCAAACCATAGCCATGTTTCCTTCCTCCTAAAAGGTCTGGGACCTTCCTTCCTTCCTCCTCCTTCCCCTAAAAGCCCCAGGACCAGCCCTCGCCTGGCGGATGGGATCTCTCAGCTGCGCAGCTCAGACTTTGGGAGTCCAAAGATTTGAATTTCACAGCTTTGTGCACAGAGGGGAGGCGACCTGGCAAGAGCAAAGACAGATCTAAAACTCCTCTTTCCTAACTACCAGCTTCAAGTGCCTCCATTAAAAACACCGTGCAAGCCCTTTGGAGATGCAGGCTTACATTTTTTAAGACCCTGCTCCTACAGAAAATAACCCAAGACCAAAAATGAATTTGAATGCAGACTATGTGGGTAAAGTGCTGGCTACAGAACAACTGCAGTATCCTACAGTAGCTTTTAAAAAAATAATCCGTGCTTTTTTTTCCCCCTTTTTGCTGCTTAACGTAGGAGAAAGTGATAAACTGCCCCGACTTAAATAGAAAGTTGTCATCCACGCTGCCAAACATTCTCACCTTCCACAAAGTTGCAATATGACAAAAATCCATGACCACCCCAGCAAAATCAGGGCAAGATAACGTAGACAGCAACTGGTCTGACACCTGAGGGCTCTTCAGGAGCCTTCAAGCAACACAGTTTTCTTGGATGGTGTGCACAGAAAACACTGCTACCCCAGCAGAACAACAGGGGGGAACCACCTGTCCACTGAAACACTGAGAAACCTCTCATACATTCAAAATACAACTGTGATTGATCATCACTGCACCCAGACTGACTGAGGGATGTGCAGGGCACAGGGGACCGGTGGTGGCAGCCTGTGATGACCACATGGGGGATGCAGTGGCATTAAGAAGACAGATGCAGCTCTTCCCTCATTTATTATCGACGTTAGGATCACACTGGCTGCAGGGCGGAGGCAGGGGCCGTGTGATCTCACATGAAGTGAGGCAGGACCGGGGCAAGGAGCTCTGAAGAAAGGAAATAAATCGATTGCTGTGGTACCTTGGATTTGTAACTTTTCCAGGCAGAGCATATTTATTGCTGAATCTCATCTCATTACTAATATTCAGTTAGGATGCAGTAAGTGAAATCAGCTCGTTACAAATCCAGGCAATGCATTCATGTGTTTATTTCTCCTCTTTTGGGAATCCTCTCCTGTGTAAATAAGACACATAATAACCCTCCTCTACATTTTCCACATGTGTGCTGCTTTTCAGCCATAAATGTCACAGTGCTGGCATAATTATCCCCATTTTCCAGGAGAAAAAAAAGCAGCACAGGAGGGTCTGATCCACGAATATTAGATGTGACAGCTAAATTTGGATGCCCATGTAGAGTGTAATTTTCAGTCCTCCCATCATCTCCTCTGAAAGGAGGAAATGCTTGGGCAATGGTATCCAGACACTGGTGCCTCCAGCTTGGATCAGATTCCCAGACCAACTCACAAGACAGTGTACGGTGGGATGCTCCTGCCTTTGACAAAAATAAATCTTATTTAGATTTATCAGAAGGGGCACCTGGGCTCTGTGGAAGAGCTGATCTTCACCGTGGGGAGACCCTGGTACATGGACTCTGAAATAAAACACTAAAAGGAAACCCAGTTCCTGCAAAACTGGGTGGGAAGGGATCTCCTATGGCCTAAGCACAGCAGGGTTGGGACACGGGCTCTCAATCTGCAGAAGGCTTAGCGGGATGGTCTAAGCTGTGTCCGGAGCTGTTTTGTGTGCATAGAAAAGGGTTTTTTATGTTGTATTTAGGCACAGACTTATTAAATCCATCGGATCCTCCTTGGCACACGCAGGCACTCACAAACAGTTTAAATGCAGAGTATATTTTCAGGACAACCCAGCACCGCAGCAGATCAACGCCACCAAAACGCTGCTCCATCCTGTGCCCTCCTGTGCCAAGTCCGGGCTGGGGTCAGCCCAGTGCTCCCAATGCCACCACTGGACCATGCTTGTGCTGCCATCTCCCCTTTGCCATGGCAGAGCCCGAGCAGGGATGAAAATCGAGCTTTAGGCAAGATACAGCCCCCAAAAAGCTGATCCTGCACCCAGAAATCTATGTGTTTTTAAAAATCCACCCACAGCAGATACACTAGGGACTGTGAGGACACAGCAGAGCCCATAAACCACTCGGCAAGAGACGATTCCTCTGCTCCATCTCTCCCCCAAGGACCCACCTGTTTTCAGCTGACACTGCCATAGATTTAGCTTCATTTAATTTCCGAATTTACACAAAGACACTGTAAGTGATTGCGATTTTCCAGGGGAAAAATAGGGTCTAGCTGCAGCTAACCCTCTGAGCATTTTAATCTTTAAATCAATAAAAACCATTAAACAAATTGCTCTCCCCCCTTCTCCATGCATCCCATTCCAAGCTGAACGGGCTTGCCATTATTTATTTATTTCGAAGTGTGTTTCACAGCCCCGATGATGGATCGAGCACTTCTGCGGTGCAGCTCGGCTGTCGAAGGGCTGCAGCAAAAATCGCAGTTTCAAACTTTGAATGGAAACAAATGGCCTGTAAATGCAGTGCTCGAGAGGAACAGACACTCCACAAAAAGCCAGAAATGTTTATAGATTTTAGGCTTCATGCTCTGTATGTGCAAATCAGAAGTAATGATTAAAAACAGCTCTTCTCTTTGGAAAGGTTAAGTGTCTCATCTCACACAAAGGAACTGTGTGTACCAGCACTCTTAAATCCTGGAGTGAGATCAAGTGCACGCAGTCTTGATAGCAGAATATTTAGTGATAAAGAATGAATATCAGGGAGGATTGAAAATATGGAGAGCAGGCAGATGTGCCGCAGCACTTGGAGCTGTATTGACGAGACAGAGTGGGAAATTCACCCCATAGAAACACTAAAAAAACAGAAAAACAGTTGGAGATGCATGTGTTTAGGTGAGGATACAACACTGCCATGCTGAGGAGACAGGGATGGGAAGATTTGCCACCTCCTCTCACCAGGAATTCCTGCTCAGTCTGGGTACAGACCAACAAACAGGCAAAATCTCTTGGAAAACTACGTCTTAAAATAACAGCGGCCACAGACTTCAATTTTTTTGGGGAGGTTTTGGAAAGCAGGAAGAGCTTCTTTGCTGTGAAGGCCAGGGGGGAGATCAGGGCCAGCTTTCTCAGAGCCAGGCGAACTGATGGGCTTTGCCCGCTGTTGAGACGTCAGCAAGTTCTGAACTGAATATTTCACACTGTACTTCAAAAAGACTGCAGGTCCAGCACATAGAGTCTGAAACCGTGGAAATACCACAAACCAGTTTAGCGCTGGGAGCAGCAGGAGATGCTTTTCTCTCTGGATCAGCCCATTTCACACCCACACACAATGAACTGGGAAGAGCTCTGTATGTCCAGTGAGAAATATCCCTCTTACTGGTCTGCTGGAGCGAATGAGAGAGTTTGCTAAATTAAGTCTCTAAACATGACATTAAGCAGAATGGGGAGGAGAGGAAAGGGGCTGGCACGAGTCCATAATTAATTTTCTGACATTTGGAGAACTGTGACATTGGGTCTTATCTGGCTGTGATGGAAACACTCCACAGCCCTAAGGCTACCCAGAGTATTTAACCGGTCCTCTGATATCCAGACCAATAACAACTTGTTATGTCCTGGACTCAACAGAAGGACAAAAGAAAAAAGGCAAGGTCTTAAAATGTGCCTCCTCTGACCAGCGCAGAGCTGCCAACACACCAGAAACAAGAGGAGGTTTTGGGGAGGATCCTGCAGTTTGACTTCCTGAACGTGCAAAAAGCTGAGAATCGAGGAGGACAGTGAACATATTTAAACGGTGTTTAGCAAGATAACTGCAGCAGCTAATTGACAAACAATAAAAACAAAACATCTTGAGGTTTGCTAATGGATGGGTTGAAATACTATAATTCTTAACAGACAGCAATTAATATGGGCTTGAGTAGCCAATAAACTCAGAGACCTCATCTATTCTGTACTGGAACCACAAGATGATGTATTATATGATAATATTATATGATGACAGCTCTGTCTCAGAAATCAGATGTCTGGAATTCTTCTATTTTCATGGGGACAGACAGACACTCTCAGTGGAAGTTAAATGAAGTTAAAGCCCTTTTGTAAACACTTTGCAGTCCCTGCATTCATTAAAGTCAAAAGGAATTGTGCTGTTAATCAAGTTTTCATTTGAAAAGGATCAGAACTGAACCAGTCCTATAGCCCTCTCTCCCCACTTCTGCAATAATCACAGATCAAGCCTGTGGAAATTAAAGCCCAAATTTGGCCTTTTCTTTAATTCAGTTCAGTTCAGCTCTGGCCTTTTAGCCACAGCATCATTTGCAAAGTGTGAATGGGAGATCTGACAGTACATTTTTTGCTGGTTTTCCTTTGGTCCGTGATGCAGGGTACAGAGCATTTGCTCTCAAAAAAGTTCTATTTGCATAGAATATATATATATATATTTGTTTGCACCATCTGAAGCTGACAGCATCTGAGCTCACCCCACAGTGAAGCAGTTTTGTTCCAACCTGAAAATCCTGAATATCTCAGGGGCGGGGGTGTTTGGTTTTCAAGGCCATTCTTTCAGGCAGCGTCACGTAGCTTCCTCACCATGGAGCAAAATCGAAAAGCAGGCTATTAGAAGCTACATATTTCTGAAATTCCTCAGTCTCCGGGTCCCTGACATCACGACGTGTTACAGCTGACAAGATCTCACATGCCACACCACTTAAAAACACCAGAACAAGGCTTTTTTTCATTCTGAAGATACTGCATTATATTTTCTGTCTTTGAAGAAGAGAACATGACCACAGAAACCCTGCGTGGAGCAAACCCTGAGGGAAAGAATGCACACACAAACATACACATGCACACACAAACATACACATGCACACACAAACATACACATGCACACACAAACATACACATGCACACACAAACATACACATGCACACACAAACATACACATGCACACACAAACATACACATGCACACACAAACATACACATGCACACACAAACATACACATGCACACACATACACACATGCACACACAAACATACACATGCACACACATACACACACAAACATACACATGCACACACAAACATACACATGCACACACATACACACATGCACATACACACACACACATGCATATATACACATTACAAACACACATCCCACACACACTTCCCCCTACCCCGAGATGCAGAATGAACTGCCAAAACCATCGCAAACCAAGGACACTCCATGGATTACTCTGGAACTGTCACTACTATCACTTCTCTGCCGTCTTTGCTCTAAAAATGAGCATTTTCATAATGAAGCCGAAGTCTGGTTGTGATTTGTTAATGGCTGGGAGCAGAGGTCTGTCCTGGTCTCGGAGAGCTCAGCCTGTGGGCACCATCGAGCTGAAGGAATGGCACATCCCCGGTCCTGGCAGTCAATGTTCCTCATGGCTCCTGCTTGGGCCTTGCTTGCCTTCATTTATTTTTTGAAAACATCTTCATCTGGATACAAGGGACCCAAGGCTGCCCATCGGTGGGATGCAGCAGGTCCTCAGGTCGTGGATCCTGAAACGCCTCCAGCATGTTTTCATCCTCCTGGTCATCTGCATTTTAAATGTCTCATTCAAGCCGCTCCAAGTTATAATTCCAAACACTCCTGTGTTTGACAATAATCTAATCTCCAAAATATCTAATATGCTTCATCGGCAGCATGAAGTTGTTGGGGTTTTTTTAATTCAAAAAGAAGAGATTGGAAGAAATATTTAGAGACAGTCTGTCTCAGAAAGGTTACAGCAAGCTCAGTTGGGCTCAGTTGCTTTCATTTTTCAAAATGAAAGGTTAAATTTAGCCAAAAAAGGAAGCGGTGTCTTCCATCAGTGAGCATTCAATTGCAGTGACATAACAAAGCCACAAGAGCAATTTAATTCTTGGCATATTTAGAGGTGGCATTAGGGAGTCTACCAAGGTAGCAATTTTCTAGATAATCAACTTAATGTCTTCATCCGAAGTGCATTTATATGTGTAAGTTAATTAGGGGAGTTAATTTTCACAAATGGCAGAAAATCTGCATTTTCCAGTAAGTTTTGTTGCATGCCAGTCCATGGTTCGGTGTAGCTGAGGCGGACACCCTGACAACAACCAGCCTCTCCGTGTCCCTTCACAACAGCCAAGCCTGCCCCATCTCTGCAAAACCAGCGCATCACGGGGGAACCAGGATGAATATGGATCAAAATTGCTGGCAGTAAACATGGAATTGCAAAAATGCATCTCGAGGGGTGGCAAAATGTCTCCATTGCTCAGAGAGAAGTTCCCCACCGCCACCCCATTACAGGATGCGGTGCCGTAGGGAAAAATGCTGGAAATAACTCGGTGGATGAGTTCGCAATTGTCTCAAGCCTTTATGCTAAAACTCTGCAAAAAGGATAAAAGCAGACAATGATACCTGGCCTCAGCGAAGCAAAAGGGAATTTTACCACATTCTTTAAAAAGCCCAGAATTTCAAACAGAGTCTGTAAAAGTTAAATTGCTCTGAATAGCCGTGCCATATCTCCAAATTTAGCAGGGCTATCCAAGTCCCCAGCAAGTGCACATGCATTAAAATAATGACTCCTTTCCACCTTTCAAAAGCGTTAATGCCTTGGGTTAAGAAAAACGGAAGCATTTTTGCTGATGGCTTTCATGGCCACGTCCCTCGGAGGAGCCCTCAGCACCACTCGCTCCCCTCCTTTCTGCTGGGCTCCCGTACAGGTCCCTCCACACGTCCCCTTGGACCCATTTTCAAATTCATTTTTGGTTTACTGAGTACAACCCGAAGCAAAGAGAGAGGGCACAGGACACCAGGGCCCCTGCAGTTATTCCTGTGAGACCAAATACGGCTTTTAAAGCACTACTTAAACACAAACCATTTTCTGCCACGGGTGGATTTTGGGGCCTCTCTGCTCCTCAAATCCACCCTCCCAAACCGGAGCAGCGAGGAAGGGGTTTGCTCCTCGTGTGCCAGATGAAAGATGCAAACGTGCAAACTCACACAAAGGCAGGAGGCAGGAAAAAAGTGTATTTCTCACTGGTTGGTGTGAATGGAAAGTGCCGGTGTCTACACGGCAGATTCTGTGTTGTGGTTATGTTTTGTGGAGGCAATAGTGGAAGAAAGGAACATATGGAAACTCTGATTCCCACATTTACACTACTCCTGCTCTCATGCTTTTACATCCAACTATTCTTTTCAACATGAAATTCAATTATCTTCTAAGCATTTCTAATCCACCCATCACTGCAGTACCCAGGTGCCAAACACAGCAATTAAACAGAATTATTTCTTCCCATGAAAGGGCCAATTTCCTGGTTTTTCTCACCAGCAACGGTTCTTGCCGCGTGTACAGGTAAGGAGGGAGCTCTGCTGGTGACACAGGAACATCACCAGCTTAGTGAATGCATTTAATGTAGAGAGGTGTTGGGAAAGGGTCTGCACCCAGAAAGCAAATATTCATTAGTACCTATTGCAAACTGCTAGTAAAATGGTTTTAACTCACTGCACGCAGGTGCTGAGCTGCCCCGCTACCAGCAAAGCCAACACCTGTAACAGAAGGAAAGGCAACAGCTTTAGATTTTGCTGAACCTTTCAGGGGACAATTTCATGCGTTTTGGCAACTTAAAAAGCCACACGTCGTCGTGTTGTAATTAGTCCATGCACAATAACGCTCAGCAAGAGATGAGCTGCTGCTTCCTTACAGTAACACGGGAGGGGTTGAAGCACAGTGTTAGGCTATTTTATATACGAAATATATATTTTAAGCTATCTATTAACCTACGCTAGCCTTCAATTAGATCAGTAATGCTTTGGGGGAAGAACTGTTTCTGATGTATGCTTATACTGAATAATGAAAGATTGGCCCCCAGGTTCTACAGCCCTATCAATAATAAACATTAGTACTAAATAATAGCAATGAAGTCTTGGAGTTAATATTTAAAATGGGCATGAGACCAAGAGCATGCCCAAGCACATTTCATGCTTATTTTAATTGCCACAAGACAAATAGAACGAGGAGGGATGTTCGCTCCAAAGGGTGTGATCCTGTTTTGCTGAAGCTCTCGGATTTCAGCGCGCTATTGTCAAGCCTATTTGGAGTAAATTGTGGGCAGAATCGCAATGAGAGATGTAGTTGCCTAGCAAAGGTCTAGGATTTCCATTTAAAATTAATGTGAACCGTTTCTCTGAATCTGACATATGGGCTCTGCGAACCCCTGCCAAGATGTCAGAAGCCAGAACGCTCCCCCTCTAACTTCCAAAAAATGCTGGAGGCAACTCTCTCCTGGTATTCTGGCATTGGGCTCAAACGCCAGACAAAGACGCAGATTCCCCCCTGCAGGGGCTGCGGGCTCGGGCAGGTCACGAATCCCAGAACCCGTGACTGCTCAGACCAAACCCCAGCTATTGCACCCCCTGGACCTGCCCGTGGGGTTCCCACCTCAGAAAGGGGTTTGGGAGGCTCCTCACCCCCTGCCCTGCAGCCAACCCCTCCACTGCACATCCCCGCACCATCTCCAGCACAACGGTATCAGGAAAGCTCCTGCAGCCTCAGATCGGTGAACTGGGGACTCGGTCGTGCTGGACGCCCTTTGATGCCCCACAAAGGCAGGGAGTCAATGGCAAATTTGGGCAAACTAAGTCCTGAGAGATCATCAGATTGACCAGAGGGGCACGAGGGCCACCAGAGCTATTGGCTCTTCTGAAATTCAGATCACACTCGTTATCTTATGCTGTGACCAGCAGAGAAAGGAGAAGCAATTGCTGTGGTGCTGTGACAGATGCGTGGTTTGTGGTTAAAGGGTTGGCATAAAACTGGTGCCAAAAGGAGATTTGGGAAGGGCTCAATTCATACGGGAATGGCAGCATTAAGTACCTTACAGGGCAGATAGACGGAGGAAAATAATACTTCCATTTAATCCCTTTCCAAACCTCTTAGCAATTTCAAAGGCTTTTCATTGCGACCTTCTGGAGTCCCAGGTTTTGCCCTGAACGCAGGCCCGACTGCAGACGATGTTCTTCTGGACCAGGCACGGTCCATCACCTCAAATCCTTTGTTCTGGGCACAGCAAAGGCCTTTTCAAATCCTCCAGCTCTCCATTTCCCTAATTTGCCTCCACCTCCATCTGATCAGCTTCTGATCCAGGCTTTCTTGGGTACCCCAGCTTGCTCAGCACTTTGGAAAGTTCATTTCCCTTTAAATAAATTCCTCTTCTACTCCACACTTCTCCTCAGTTTGTTTTCTTGTTTTTCTTTTTTATTTTTCACATTTCCCAAATTATTCCCTTTCTAATGTGTGAAACCCTTTGCAGCGAAACATGGAGGCAATAAGGGTGAAATCTGCCAAGGGTCAGACAGAATCGAAGATTAAACTCTCCTGAAGGCAGTGTGGGGAAGGGGAACAGCAGAGGAGGAGGAAAGGAGAAAATAAGCATCAAGGTGTATGGAGGATAAACAGTTCGAAAAGGAGAGAAAAAAAGAGAAAAATGGCTTCAGAAAGATGGGTTTGATACTTCCCATCAGATCAGTATCGTGCAAGAGCAGTAAAACACTGGCACAAATACAGTTTCCAGCCATTCCTTCTTTAAAGCGCAAACATTGTCTTTTAGAGTTGAATCCATTGCAAAAGTGGGAGCAGAGAGAAAACTTCAATAAACAGAAAGGAATCACGAGGAGAAAATCCCAGTCACGCTCCTGTGGGTGCAGCTCACCTCCCAAACCCACACTGCTCCCTCCCCAGCACCCCACCAGCAATGACCAGCAAGGCTCGGAGTGGCTTTAAGTGTATCTTAATTACTCTTAATTACACTGGACCAAATTCCCTGGCTTTCAGAGAACTACGAGCATCCATACGCACCACACCAGAGACAACGTCCCCCATCGAGAGGCACAGCCTGCGCTGGCCACACCAGGAAAATGTTTCCCAGTAATGGAAATGGCCTGGAAGAAGAAACAAAACATGTGCACACACAAAAATGTTGTCTTTTTTTGTTTAATCTGGCTTGGAATATGCTGAATTGGTTCATTGTTTGCGGAGGAATCTGAGCAGAATTAATGACTGGCGCAGGCAGGAAGAGGCACTGTTCTGCAAATGCAGTGGCCAGACATTCTCCAAGATCTGTAATCTAATTTAGCTTGGAGAGTTAATGATTTTAATGATTTGTTGTGATCTCAGAACAACTGTTAGGAGATAAATCTACATCATTAAACCTATTATGGTGTTTTGCTTCATTTAGCAAATGGTGTTTTTTTGTTCAGCAGACGCCCACATTTTAAACAAGCAGCGAGGTCAGCTGCTGATGGCAAGGAACAATTTATTCCCCGCTCCCTCGGAGACTGAAGCGAAAGGTGTCCTTGGGAAAAAGCCATTCTTCACAAACGTTACAGACGATTTCCTAAGCAGAAAGCTGTGCTCGCACCGTGATGTGTGTCACTGCGTGAGTGCCTCTTACCAACCAGAGGCGTTTGCTGAAAACCACGGAGCTGATGGTTCGGGACCACTTGGTTCAAGATCCAGTTACTTCTCAAGGCGTCACACGGGGCTGCCAACGCTTTAAGTAGGAGAGCAACAGCACCAGAAAGATGTCGACATCAAGCAGCTCTTTAGCAGCTCTTTAGCTCTGATGGGGTTTTTCACTCCTGATTTTGGAAAGATGGGTCCATGACCCACGATGAACTGGCCTCTTGCAGGACATCCCCGTGGAGAAAGCAAAGTGGCACAACAGACCTTGTCCTCCGGTGCACCAAGCCCCACTTCAAGAAGGAAAAGTTGATGTAACACTGATTAAATGTGCATTAAATTCTCCTGAGCTTGACTAACGGCACTGCCATTATCCTACAAACATGGTGCCGAGTCCTTCTGTGCGCACAACCCAGCAGTAACGAATGCCCGGTACCACAGACATGAATGAACTGACTGCGTCGCCCATTACACCCCTCACGTAACCGGGGACACGGTTTAGGATGAAGCAAGGGCAAAGAGAGGAAGCTCTGAGCAACGATTCTGGTGGCAGAAGGAAGAAGGAGAGCTCATGTTCACAAAGTCCATCCAGCCCCAGCGATGTCCCAGCGCAAGGAGATGCTGACACAGGTGCACCAAGGGATGGACCTCACCTACGGCTCCCCATGCTCTCCCACCACGAGCTCCCTCCCATCTATTCTAGTAAAAAGCCTTTTACGCTGCCTGTGACGAGGATGGAAGAAGGAGCAGAGGAGGATATTTGTTTTCTTACTTTCTGTGTCAGTTATTTACACAGGCAAGAGTAAACAATCAACCTCTTCTCCCTGCAAGTTTGAGAAGTCTATTACGATCTGACTCCATTTGCCTAAGCTAAATATTTTATAAATTCAAAATATGACTTAAAGGAGGAAAAAACACAGTTCTGTAAACAGCAATGACTATTTTCTTGCCATTTTTAATCCCTGGGCAAGTAGGAACGTTGCATTTCAGACCCACGCTTTCACTGTCCAGCACAGCACAGCGAACCCAAGGGATGCGGTGGGAGGAACCACATTTGTGGTGCTGGGGACGTTCAGCACTCACTGGGCTATGAGCTCTGTCCTTGTAATCCCCTGCACCACACCGAGAGCACAGCCTTGTTGCTGCAATAACCCAGAGTAAACAAAACCCACAGAAAATTCCTTTCTGTTGTATTTATTTTGGGGAAGCTTCTTTCTTCATCTCTGAATACAGGGAATAGATTTTATTACCCACTGTGATATCTCGAAATGCAGCAATTGAACTTCACTGGAAAGGAAAGTCATGTTCTGCCCTTCACATCGCTTTCACCCCCAGAGGTTCCTATTTCTTACACACCTCAAAAAAACTAAAAAGTAAGGGAGAAACCCCCATCTGGAGGGCAGCCGTGCAAGCCAAGCTCTACACTGAGACTGAAACAGTTCCTAATTTACACTTGTTAGTCAATAATATTCAAATCAATAAATTCACATCTCATTACCAAATCATGACCTGGAGTTTATTACTAAGTTGTTTGTAATAGCAGTAATAATGACCCAAAGGACACACACCTTTACAAAAGGTGTACACCAGTACAAAATCTGCTGGAGCATCACCTCCCTGCGGGTCCACCCAGCGCTGCACCCAGAGCCCAAACTGGCCTCAACTCGGAGAATTCAGTATTTTAAGAGGAAAACCTGAAAGTCCAAACCAAGGATTTGGGCATTTGTGTTCTGTATGGGAGAGAGGGAGCAAATAAATAACCCTTCCACAGAACTTTTCAAACTTGGGCAGGAAAAATACTGTCATATTAGGGTTATTTTCTAATTTAAAGCTTAGATGACAGTTTTCAAGGTTGTATTGTTGTATTCAAAGCTGTTCAGCCTTCACTGAGAACTGAGCCATTAGAGATCCCTCTTTGTGAGCATTTTGGTACAGAAAACACCTGGTATTACACCCTAAGTCAATATATGCAAATGATACAAATACAGCCGAAAATGCGATGGCTTCACGATGACTGTGTCTGCCCAGGAGAATCATTGCTGAGATGCAGTGCTTTATTTTGTGGGGTTACTCAAATAATTTTATTTTTTCCTGTCTGAAGTGAGACACTCCATCATTTTGACCGCTATCCTCGTGCCAACTGTTGCAGCCATGCCTGGCTGTGCTGTGAGATTTGGAAACCACCCTCCAGGTAGAACAAATGTTGTTTTATTTGCTGGGTGGAAATTTGTTAAATAAATCATGGCTTCATCGTGGCATAGGAAATTAGCAATAAGCTGTGCCTGGAAGGTTAGACACATTGTACTTCTAAATAAGCAGGAGGCCACTTTGCAATTCAAAAGAGATACGTTTGGAAACAGGAAGGCACATCTGTTATAACTTTTCCCAATACCCGAAAGGTTAGAGCTGCGGTCCCAGCAGAGCCCCGCGCTGACACCCAGCACCTCTTTTAAATACACTTCAATGACTCCTCGGCACAGATCCGGAGCCAGAAGCGAAGCTGGGGAGCGGTTTCTGGGGATGCTCTGATGTCCGCGCTGTCCCTGGAGCAGTGTCGGGGGTCTCGGTGCTCTGGGAGCCCCGTGTTATCACTGCATTATGCTCTCTATTTTGGAACACTGCAGGGCATTATCACGCTGGAAAGGCTGACATTCAGTAGGGGCTACAGCCCAGGGTGCTCTTTATTTGACAACTACTTATGAGTTTCCCTTAGAAAAGAATGCATAGAAAGACTGCTTCTGAAAGCTCCCTTCAAAGTGACATCTGAGGAATTTAAATAATGGGTTTTACCACTGCTAACACTTCCAAACATTTTTACATTTATTATAACCTTTGCAAAAACCTTTGTTCCCCTTCCTGATCATTTTATAACCTCTGTCTACCTGGAAATGTTTCAAGCAAGCATTTGGAAAAGACACTGAAAGCCTGCACATCTTTTTACTGTGTCCTGAATCACCATCAGCATCAAATGTTCTTTCTCAACTGAGATATGAGACAGGAGACGTTTCCTGAACGGGTTAAGGGTCAGGCAACGGATTTGCTTTTTCTCACCTACAAGAACCGATGAAATCAGAGTAACTTCAGCTTCTCAGCTTTTTTTTTATGGAGGGAGAGAGTTCAACACCTTGGATTTTAAAAAAAGCATTGTTGAGCTTTTAAAATTCTGACATTTTAGGCAAGTAGAGCTGTTTTCCATGAAAAGGCCAAGGAAGGAGGATGCAGCTCAGCCCTGGAGCTCACCCCAGGGATCCCCCCCGGCTCCACTCCCATCCCCGCAGCAGCAGAGCCAGGTCCTGGATGAGGTGAAGGACGAGTTCATGCGGGCAGGCATCTCACAGCCACTGGGATTTGTTCTTTTTTAAACTCCACCAATTCCCCACATTTCTACAGTGCTTCTGAAACGTTTCCTGAGGGGGTTTCTGAGCCTACAACCGACCCGGGCACAAACCCCCATACCCTCAGCCTCAGAGCTGGGCTCACACACAGGTCTCTCCTCCTCCTCCTCCTCCTCCTCCACAGCAGCAGCCAGCAGCTATCGTTATCTTTCCACCCTTAAACTACCCAGAGAAGACAACAAACGGTGAAGGAAAGGCCAGCGAAAGTTCAGATAAAGCAGAAGTGATGTTCGTTGCTGCAGGGCAGTTCAGACTGAACTGCAACGCGGTTTAGATAAACAAGGATTAATTATCTTTCTGTTAGTCTGTGAGACAACTGATAGCACATATAATTAAATTATTCTGCAATTATTACTTTCTGAGTGCTTAACAAAGAAAGAAAATAAAGGCAGGATTTTTTTTCACATCTTGCAAAATAGTTTCATGTTCAGAATATTTTGTTTTACTGTATTAGCTTGTGTAAACTGTGGCAGCGCATGTTTCCCTCTTCTTTTATTTGCCCACTGGGTTGTTTACTTATTGGAATTGAAGTCAGGAGTGGTTTGCTCTCACAAGCAGCGCCGAATTTCTAATAAATATGTAAATAAAATATCTCTGAGCTGTTGCCTTTGGCACTTGCTCACCCGTGATCCTCTGCAGCAGGGAGACTGCTGCAAACACTTCGGGAGGGTTGGAAGAGGGAAGAGACCCCCATGGTCACCGCCAGGGGAGGGGAGACCCCAATCGCTTTCCTGGGCTGAGCCTTAAATTGATCAGACAAAGAGGATGGAGCAAAGAAAACGTTATTTATATAGGGGAGACCTTGAGGTTATGAAATTTTCCTGCATTTAACCAATGAGATAATGAATCTTTCAGCTCACAAAGTCCTGCAGATCCATAGGTACTTAGGATGGGATGTAATTCCACCCATACAGCACTTTCCCATCTAATGGTAGAAAGATGTTTAGCACCTCTGGTGCTTTATCAACAAAATGCCCTACTGTAGCTACTTGGCCTTTGGAGATTATTTTCTTAGGGAAGCTGTCATCACACAGCTGATTAATTACTCTAATAATCATAATTTTTTTCCTAATAAAAAACCCCCTTCCCATTCATTAGCTACATTGCAGGTAGGTGACAGTGGTAATTATTCTCTGGAAGTACTTCTGAATTATCTTTTCTAATTCAGCCTGTGCTGACATTTTTGAGAGAAAAAAACATTTTGTCTTTCTTTCATGAGTGGGGTGACATTTGAATATGCAAACAGTGTCAAAGCATGCCCTCTGGATGTTTTCCTGAACTATGATTTATGAGGTTTGGCTATTGTATTTGCTATCATAGACCTAGAAAGGTCATTAGACAAAGAGGCTTTCCCCGCAGGGGTCCCTTGCCGTCTTTATCATCTGATATTTTAATTTTTTGCTTGAACATCAAGTGGAGATGTGCTGTGAGTTCTCCCATATGGCTCTGCTATTTATTATTTATTTATTCACAAGTGTAAAAGGCACAAAACCCCATGTGCGCAACCATGAAGAGCCCAATGGTCCAGCAGCCCTTGGCTCCCAGGTGTGCGGCTCACGTTCGAGCCTCAGGCTCTGCTCTGAAAATTCCGAGCAAAACCAGGAATTTTCAAGGTGTTGGGAATTTTCACCCAAGGCCCAGCCTCTCGACTCCCCCATGCACCCAGTGAGGGGGTAAGGGGGGAGCAAACCCAACCCTCCCACACCCCCCCAGCTCCCAGCCCAGACTCGATCCCCATGTCCAACTGCTCAGATTCAATAATCAGTCCTTCAACATGTCCCAGATGTTGAAGTTTACAGAATTCCACACTTTCCGAGTCACTGCTTAAGGAAATCACTGTCCGTGGGACCAGCATGGATGCACAGAGACACTCTCTGTCAGCAACAGGGACAGGCCCTGGCCCATAATTAGTAAAGCTGGGTAAACAGCGCCAACAGCTGCTCTGCAAATATTGGTCTGCGCAGTGAAATTAACTTCTCATTGCCCCTGCCCTTTCCCCTTCCGTGCTTCATTCTCCATGAGCTGTTACTGGGATTGGATTTACTTGTGCAAACATCTCCAGAAAGCCACTGTAAAGCCTCAGGTAGAAATATCCAGGAAAAAATACATATCCACGAGTGTGTCCATGCACAGTTGAGAATTCAGACAGAAACAACATCATGTGTTTCACACAATCATTGAAAAAAGAGATTGGAAGGGACCTGTGGGGATTATCTACTCCAAGCACTTGCCCAAAGAGGGGCCAACTTCAAAGTTAAATCAGGTTAGTCCAATTACAATTTATTAAAACTTAGTGAAATAGAAGCAGTCGGCTTCCAGCAAAGAGGAACAGCTGCCAAAATGATCAAAACAGGACTTTGGCCACTGAAGTAACTTCCCCTGTTCTGCTCTCGTGGCTGTTCTGCAGCTGCCTCTCCCACACAGGCTCCTGAGTCTGTGCCCAGTGCCTCCTGCATCCCTGTAATCCTGTGTTCTGCTTGACAAAATACAACAGCACAACATTGTTTTCAGCCTAACCGGAGAGTTAACACACCCAGGGATGTGCTGGATGCTGGACACCACAAATAAAATGCTGTTTTGCAATTTCTGCCTTGGCTGGTACAGCATTGGAGGCGCTTGCTCCAACAGAGCTCCCCGAGTCCAACGCTCAGTGCCTGAAGACACAACAGCACCACACCGCTGTTTATTAAACCTACGAGTTTCAAGCTAGCCTAGGGAAAACAAGGATAAATTGATATCTTTATGTTAAAACTGGAATCCAGCCTGGGATCTTACGATTTCTGAACACGCCCTGCCACCTCACCACACAGCCCTGCTCCATCCCTACGGCACCACCTTCACCCAGGGCCTCATTCTGCACAGCCTACACCATGCTTTCAGTGGAGTAAAGGACAAGGGAGAATCATATGGAAACAAATAGGTAGCTGTGCCCAGAGAGCGGGACAGCATTTCTGTGGCTGTACACAAAGGTATCTACAAAACTCACTGCTCAAGTGACGCGAGATCCAACCATTAGATAAAGAACAGCCCCAAAATGAAAGGAGAAAGGTGTGGGAAGGAAGGTTTGACCTGAATGCACGCTGTGAGCCACCAACATCCACCTCCAATACAAATCTATCATTTCTGTGGGGGTAATCACAACCATTCACTTGACTTCACGCAGCAACAGCTGCACAAGGTGGTTTCTGGGCACGGAGTTGCTCCACACCCTTGACAAATGCCCTCCTAGGACAGGCTGTGCTCTGATGGGTGAAATGATCCCCATGAACTTCCGCTGTGGCACAGCGTGAAATTAAGTTACCAAATATTTGTAAAACATTTACTGATTCTCATGTGAAAAGTGTTATTACATTAAATGAATATTAGAGAACATCCCATCATCAAATTAGCCCAGCATATGCCAGCGCGTTGAACCCCACGTTCTCACCTCTCCAACCCCGGTGCAGGGATTGAAATCATTGTGCCAGGGGCCCAATGCACAAAGCACATTTAACTCCTTACTCCAAAGGGACGGACAAGGACAGAACACGGACGCTGCCGTGCGAGGCTGCTGCTTGAACCAGGGAAACTTTGCTCCCTGCAGAACACCCCTGTCCCACACCAGTGACTCCAGTTACTCTCTCCTATTCTCAGTGCAAGCCATCGCACATCAGAGTGGCTAAACCATTTTGGCTGTGTCTTTATTATCAGTAGCAGAAATGCCATAGTTTTACATATTAAAACTGAAAGAACAGATGAATCATCCCTATTCAGATGTTATGCTACTAGCAGAATGACTACTTTCTACATTGTTTTTCAGCTGTTCTAATCAAAAGAAAAAAGGCTCCTTTTTTTTTCCACCTAATCTTTCTTTTTCAGTGGATCAGTAACCTCCAACAAAAGATCTGTCCTGTTTAATCACGCTCTTCCCTCCTCATCCCATCCCGTCCTCACACGCAGCCACACTGCGTTGGTCGATGCCATCGCAGGAGCCGCAGGGCTTTAGAAAAGCCTTTTTCAGCATCATTATATACATTTCTTCAACCTTTCCTGCCCCCTTCCTTTTTACTGCCATTCACCATTACAGAGCTCCAGTGCACTCCAAATTGAATGTGACAGCAATGTTCTATACATGTTTATATACATTTATACACACACACACACATATATATAATCAGCAGAATGCATGTATCTATAGATCTGTATTTCTTTATAATGGTAATGGAGAATTCCAACGTTCGCACACTTCTTCCTGTAACCAGTGGCTCTGGTTACTTCGCTCTGGCTGATCAGAGCCGGTGACCACCACAGATCACGGGAGGCCACAAATATTTGGTATGGCAGATTATTTTCTGCAAAAGCCAGGAATTGGCTAACCTGCAAAGCTTTCTGTCTGCAAACTGTGTGATGCTTAACTCTGGTTTGTGATCGTTCAGTCTGAATGTTCAGGCAGATAAAGCTTCACATAGCAAAACCCATTGCAAAAAGTCTCTCTTTCTTCCTTCTACCTCTTTATTTTTCTTGTTCTTCTCTTGAGCGCAGGACACGCTTTACCCACTTTGCTTGCTTTTTGCTACAAGCTCTGGCTCTGCTCAAGTCAATGAGAACTTTCCCACCGAGGGCAAAGGAGCATTTTTTACACACAATTCAGGCCAAAACCAAGCAAAATCCTTTTGATGAAAATAAAATATCCATCAGGTTCACCACAGGTTTGAATTCTTGTTTTGACAGAAAGGTGGTACCCTCTGTGCAATCATAGATATCTACACCCACGTAACTCCTGTTTCATAAGTACTGCCCTGATATTGAAAGCCATGATGGGGCCATTACTGATTCTCACACCTCTAGAAATGGAGCAGATCAATAACAGAGTAATTAAATATAATAGCACATATGATAGATGAGATAATAAGCATGTAATAAACCATTATATAATAAGTAGTAGGATACTACAAGGTGTACGTCAGCTGTAAAATGAGAACTGCACGTGAAGGCAATAAAAATCCTGATGTTTTTCCGTATCTCTGCCGTTTCATCCCAAAGTCCTCCGTAACCTTGAAACCACTAAGATTTTGCTTGCCATATTTAGAAAAGAAATTGAAAAGGCCTTGGGAAGCAGACTACCAAGCTCTGCTCCCTTCCCGGCCGAGCTGCACTGACACAGCAGATGAGGTCTGTAATTAGCACAACGACCTGCGGCAGAGCATCGTCAGGACGGAGCGGATTCAGGCTGCGCTGCCTCCAGCGCTGTGCCCTCTGCGCCCGCCTTTTCCCCGCTGTGGCGCCCGCAGACAGCGCTGCTCACATCCGATAACACGAAACGAGTGCTTTTGGTGAGCCCTGGGAGCATTGCACAGCGATGTCTGTTTGCCCACGTCTACAGGGGCTATTTTTGTTATTTGCCTTAGCAGCAAAAATATCGAGGATGGAAAACTTCTTACGGGGCATATGGATCGAGAAATAAAGCGTCCATCAAATTAGCACACTATATGTTGATGATATAGCACTGCAAGGGATGCAGCAGGGACTGACGGCACAACTCTGGTCTCTCACCAGTGACCTCCACGTGCAATGAACACTGGTTTTATATCTCATGCTTATGTTAGGGATGAAATAGGTGGTGTTCACTGCTGACTTTGCAAAAGCCGTGTTCTGGTACCAGCGAGAGAGAAGGAGCCCTGGAAACACCCTGCCACATGGTGGACAAGGGGAGATCTGCAAAGCCCCAGTCTAAGCTGGCAGATAGAAACTGGTGCCTTAAAAACACCCTAATAAAACCTGACATTTTGATCTTGCTTGCAGCACCCAAGGACACAGAAGACCCAAAATGCGAATTTCCCACAGCCTCTCAGAAGCCCTGCACATCAGCAGGAGCTTGTTCTGGCCAGGCAGATGGACTCACAGCGTCAGGCAGAGTAAAATTCCCTTCCGGTACAAAAATACATCGTTCCTGTCCTGTTTACACCAGTAACTGACGCTCTGGTGCCTGGACCTGTCCATCTGCCACATTTTACCACCTCACTGAAGAGGGTATACATAATCCAAAATACAACTCGCTATCACCAAACAGCCCCGTACAGCCTGAAAACACCCAGCGACCACACACTTTAGTGTTAACTCTCAGACACAGGACCAGCGTGGGAGGGGAGCAAGCAAAAACGCAGATTCTCTCCTGTCAGATTTTCCATTTGGGAAATCCAAAATCCCCTCTGCTCCCCCTGCGCCATCGCCCCTCGTTATCCGCCTGCTCCGCGCTGACAGATGGAGCGCGCTGGCACTGGCGTCGGCCGTGTCTGCGCATTCGTTATGGCAAGGGCAGCATTCCCAGACGAGTGTGGTGCAGCATCCACCTACGGGAAGTTTGCTAGCCCATGGCTAGGGATATTTGCCATCAGTAACCCTGCTCTGTGCTAGATTAACTCTTCCTCTTCTTCCTTTTTATGAGCTCTATAACCACATCCTACAAAGTTTCTGACACAGTGACGATTCGCACAGCATCTTCATATTCTCCATTGGTCACGATTTCTATGTTTTCTGCCCTTTAATTATTGATTTCTGCATCTCCATTACATTTTCTAAGCCATTTGTTAACCTTCTCAGAGAAACACCAGAGCACAGACATGCACTCAGCCCCATAGCAGGCACCTTGCACCTGCGCGCAGTGGGAGAGCCCCAAAAAAACCAGTTTGCAATGTTAAAAGCAAGGAGGAAGGAGCAGGACTGCAGGGGCAGCCAGGCAGAGCTAGCACCACGTCCAAAATCCAAGGGGGAGTTGGCCAAGCAGCAGCCAAACCCTCAGCCGGCCAATCCCTGGGCAGCACCCAACAGCTCCCAGGCTGCCACGAAGGGTTAAAATATTTATAGAATTAAAATATCAAGGTTTCATTCCCACAGTAACCCACCTCTAACCAGTGCTGAACGCTGTGCTCGCTGCAGAGCGCTTGTGTGCCCAAGTACTTGCCCGTTTTTCCAACCCACCCATTAGGCTAATAAAAGATATTACCTGTACCTACAAACCTGGTCATATCCAGCAGACGTCGTATGCCCAAACCGTGAGAAGATTTATGTGCGTGCTGAACTCTGAGCATGTGAATAGTCCCATTAGCATTAATAATTATGATCACTGTGCACTCATCTCCAAGGCAATGTCAGCAGCAAAGCTGAGGCACTTCCCTCATGGTTACAATAAGGTGTTTCAGACCTTTCCAACCGTCCACTCCTGCTACCAAACATTATACGGACCTCCTCCGGCAAATGAGGGGGCTAGGGGTACCAAAGTGCACAGTAAATAGCAGAGAGCAGTAGGTCAGCATATACTGGGGAGAGTTTCACCTCCCTGAGGAGGAAGATGATGATGATGTGCAGCCCCCGGGCCATGAAAACCCCCGTTTTGGTCTGTGCCACGACATGATGGCTGCAAAGCTCAGGACAGGAGGCAGCTACAGGCTGGGATCAGTGGCCCCTCTGGGCTATGTCCCAGCCTAAAAATATTCCTCTCCACTCTAAGTGGGTCTTGGCTACATTTTACTGTTAAATTTTTCTTTAATAATAAAAGAATAACAAACTCTCCACATCACAGCAGCACTTTCCAGCACTGGACCTCCCTCCTTTGTGCTGGCTCCAAGCTGGAGCATCTCCCATCACCAGGAGGGGTGGGTGCACAGGAGCAGCACCAAACACCCATTTCCTCCTGATATAACATCAGAAGGATGTCAGGTGCCACAGGGCTCCTCCCACAGCACAGACAGGCACTGGTAAAAGATCTTTTGTGCGTACAGGGATTTCTTGAACCATTTCATCGCAGACCCATTCTGCTGGGTGACAGAGTGACAAAGATCAGTAGGTGACTTGTTGAAATCTGGGGTAGGAGACACTCCCAGTCTCCCCAAAAAACGTGCATTTCTCTCACTAACACAAGGTTATTGTACGAAGTCAAACAAAAATGTATTTGTGTTTAACAATTAAATGTAATTGCCAAGTGCTAATGGCTCTGTGATCGCAAAACTGGGGGAAAAAGCAAAGAGGAAAAAACTAGTTTGAAGGGATTTTATCTAATTTCATTTTAATTAGATCCTTTTTCTAACTGAGTTTCTAATTTTTCAATTAGCAATTAGCAGCTGCAACTCATTCTGAGCATCACGAGGTGCCAGAGACACTAATTACACCACAGGAGTAGGAGGCTGAAAATGAGAAATAAAATTATCCATGAATGTTATTAGAAGAAAGGAATGATTACATTCTGTAATAATATACTGATGTGAGCCTAATTAGATTGAAGGATTGGGGGGAAAATAGGAGATTTAAAAATGGATTATATTTGGAAGCCTATAGGTCACCTTTTTGTCATTAATAACGATGGGGTGTATTGCTTGGAAAAAGCCAGTTTGGGAGCGATTTGTGCCTGTGTCAGCGCTCAGCAAAGGTCCCAGTAAGGCAAAGGGAACAGGACCAGATCTACACCAACACGACGCCATCTCCTACACCTTCTTTACTCCACCATCTGTAAAACTCACACACCTTATTTTGACAACTTTTTGAGACCCGCAACTGAAAGGAAATCCCAAAGTTCACCTTTTTTCCACGTCTTATAAGCTGTGGCAGGTTCCCACTTGCCCGCCTGCAAAACCCTTCCCAGGCCCTGAGCTCTGCCCAGGAAAGTGGAGTTTGAGGGAGAAAGCGAGTTAATCACAGCAGTGGGCACCACGGGGGACCAAGTGCAAACTGTAAAGAGCCACTTGATAGCAAGGAGGGAACACTGCCCTGAGTCCATTTATTTCCACTTTTAAAACACACCAATTTTTCTCTCTGAATCGATAATCTCTTACACTTGATTTAGTAATGGGAGTGACCCCTCTCCTGCTCCAGTGTGCACAACCTGCATTTTGGACTTACTTCAAGGGACCCCCAGGAATAAATTATTACCTCCAAATGTGGTTCTCAATAAAATATATGTGCTCTCGTTCATCCCACTCCCCTATTTGTCTTTATATATCTCACAGCATTTGCCACTAATTATATTCCTCTTTATAATCCGTGCTCCCCAGTTAAGGGATGTAATTGATAGCTTCTGAAAATCATTAATTCCAAAATGGACCAGAAGCGTTTTGTCACGCTGCTTCACCCCCCTATTACTGCTTCTCCTCTCAGCATCCCCAGTCCTAGCGCTAAGGCTCTTCACAGCTCATAGAAGATCCAATAATGCTGCTATAATAAGAGAGGAAAGAGAGAAGTGAATTAAACCCAAATTCCTTCCCATTAGTTGATAGTAAACTATTGCTGAAGGACGCACGCTCAGAAGGGGTGAGTGCTATGGGGAACCAGCCTCCGCCTTCCCTCTCAGCCTCCCCACAAACTCAGCATGATGCTCCCCTGCCGGGGCAAGAGATTGGTGCAGAGTTGGGGGAAAAGGGGAAAAACAATCCCTTCATTTAAAATTCAGCTGTTGTAGCATATGGTCCTCTCAAGCTGGAAATTGTCTTTGCAAGAGGCTCTGCTTTGTTGTTGTGCGACACCAGGGTTCAGTGATTTAGGGGCAGTGGGGTGCAGCCTTGAATAAATAAAACAGACATTTATTGCAGGGGAAAGGAGGCCAAGAGGCAAGGAAGGTAAATAAGGAGGTCTGAAGTAGTCAAGGGTTTTCATTCTGCTGAACAACTTGGAGGTAACGCATCCGGAGAGCAAAATGGAGAACGTGGTGAGAAACGGCGTCGGCATCACCGACCAGCGGCACAGCGCACTCCTTGCCCCAAGCCGGGCCTACCGAGCAGGCTCCGGGCTGGGCACTCCTGATGCCAAATCTGCTCCACTTGAGTCACTTTGCTGCTTCCCAAACCAGCCTCCTCACTCCCTGTCCCTATCTCCCTCCGGACACCTTCATGCAGTGTCACGGACCATCAAGGGCTGGGAGGAGGAGGACAACCCCATCGTGTCCACGGACCAGCAACACCAACAACCCCATCGTGTCCACGGACCATCAACACCAACAACCCCATCGTGTCCACATACCATCAACACCAACAACCCCATCGTGTCCATGGACCATCAACACCAACAACCCCATCGTGTCCACAGACCATCAACACCAACAACCCCATCGTGTCCATGGACCAGCAACACCAACAACCCCATCGTGTCCATGAACCAGCAACACCAACAACCTCATCGTGTCCATGGAGCAGGTGGGGCTCTGTAACCACAGCCGAAGTTTGGATCAAACCCCAGTGTGCAGCAATGCTGTTCCACAGTTCCTTGAGCAGTGCTGCGTATAAAACCAACCAGAATTAATCTTGCATTTCAAAGCTGGTTAGCAGCTCATCTTCTCCTGCCAGAAAACTGCTGCCTCTGCAGAGCTTGAGGGAGTAAAAAAGAAATAAAAAAGGAGGGATGCAGTACTCGGAAGCACTCTGCTCCTGTTCGCAGCTGCAAAGGCAGTATTTCCAAGAGCACCACCATTATTTTGAAAGCCCAACTCCTACAGAAAGCCCATCAATCACTTTAGGCACTTTTAGCATTTTATTTCACAGTCATTTAAGACTTTTTTTTAAAAGGTAAAAATTCCGGATGTTAACTCTATAAAACAAAGCTATTTCTTTCTCTGTTTAGATTTTACCAGGCCTATCTCTACCAGGAGAAGGCCAACCATTCAACCAAGGTCCTTCTTTCTTGTGGCCACCAGAACTTCTTATCATCTTATCATCTTCCCATTTTGCTGCTTGAAAACTTAGTGGGTTTGGGCATGTGTGCCAAAAAAAGCCTAGGAGTTAATATTTATTCACAGGAGCATCACAAGGCTTAGTGTTTACAGAGTCAGTCCAGAAGAATTAGTTTTAAGAAAAATAGTCATTTCAGGTACAATTCAAATGGCCCCCAAATCTCCAGGAGGCTGCACTTGTCACACAAATAAAACATGTAAATAAACAGATGATTGCCTGGTGTGTTGCTCTGCAAAATAAACAAAGGTTTTTTGAGAAATGCCCTTTAGAAGTCAACATTCAGATCAAGTCCAGCCCGTGGAAACCACCGTGGTGCTCCCATGAGGAGCAGAGCCCCGTTGCTCCACGCCCACGGCAGGATGCAGGATGCTGGCAGCTTCCACAGCCCTGGACCTGTTTCCCTTACTGCAAAGCTTACAAAAACCAACACGTTTTCAACCAATATTTCTACAATCACACTTGACACTGAACAAGCAGGAAAAATAAGGCCCATCGCAAGAAATATCAGTATAATGTTCCAATTTTCCACCATTTGACAGCAATCAAGTAGAGACTAATGGCTTTCCTCTGCGACTAAATCATTTAGTGACCAAGGTATTCCGTCTCATTCTCATTAGGAAAAAAAAATATTCCAATAATCTCATTATCCCGACGTGAATAACAGCAGAAATCCACCAAGACTAATGGCTCCTTCAGCGCTCTCCCTTGGCGCAAAGACTCGGGCAGGGCTTTACAGTGCCGGGGTCTGTGCGGTGGCACAGCGCGGTGGTCCCGCTGCCTGTGCTTTGCTTTGAGTGAGACTTAGGCTCTCCCTGCACACCCGGGACTTTTATGTACTATTTTTAACTAACTTCAATAGAAAAAGAATGTGTCATGGAGTGTTAAACTTTATGGAAATTCTCCCGGAGAATAACATAATTTCACGGTGCATTACTCTACAATGACCTGGTACTTGAACAATTAATTTTTAAGGTATAGCCTTTTTCTTCCTGGGCTCTATTTAGCTTTCTCCTAAACCATCAACAATACCAGGATTCCTTCTCATTCCCTTTATGATCTGAGCAGACAGTTAAAACCTCCCAGCATGTGCTGCAGCTCCACAATTCATCATCCAGAATATTCTGTTTGAAAACAAAGTGAAGAAGGGGAACCAAAATGCTCCAGGATTTACCTTCATTATCTCTAACTCATGAATCTGTTGCCATTTCTCAGCCTACCTTATTTTCTGCTGAAAGTCTTCCAGAGTTTCCCAGAATGCACTGAAGCCAATCTTTTTATCACAGAGTGCCAACAGACAGCCAATATTCACTTCCAGGTCTGCCAAATACTACCCAAAAGAGCCCCACAATAAGTGCTGCATCAGCCCCAACACAGAAACCGTGGTGAGCACCAAAGAAACATAAACCAGGAAAACAGCCATGTTCTTTGGAGGTTTGGAATCTATTCTCTCACTGCCCACCCCCTAATTTTAGCCAACAACTGCCGTCAAAGCCATTGCATTTGCAAGGATGCCAGCTGTGGTATGGCATGTGTAAACCTACTTTCCACCCAAGAAAACTGCCATTTCTGACTTTTTTTGTTGTTACTTAGTAATAGGTTAACTCTCCAAATTCTGCATGTCTGCAGTCTCTATGGAACCACGCAAAATAGGGATCAGCAAGTCATTAAAGCACGTCTCTTCCAACCCATATGCTTTCATGGCAATATTAATCAGGCTAAGAAATAACTCCCTTAATGGTAGACGTTTTTCTCTTCTGCTACACTAATCTAGTGGATTAACTCCACCATCTGCATATTAGAGCCAGATATTTTGGGCTTTATTCCCCCCAGAGCCCCACTTGCCATCCTTCCTTTGCAACAAATTAGCTCTGGGATGCATTTGTAAAGTTTTGGTAGTCACTAATGCAGATTGACAGAGCGCAAGGCAGGAGGCTTCCAGGGTCAGACTGGGATGGTTAAAACTGATTTTGCTATTATTTCCTCTAAAGCGACACCAAAAAACAGCTCCAGATTTGCCCTGCAGCAGTTGGCGCAGAATCTGGAGTAACTCTGGTCCACGAGGTGTGTGCAGGGCTGGGGACATCCCCAAATTCCCACAGTTCTCGTGCTGTCAAAGTTGTTGTGCCCAGTCCCAAATCAACCCCCGAGATGTGCAGAGAAATGAGAGGGGGCAAACAGTCCATGAGGGAAGTGGAGAGACAGAAGTCGGGTGAAAAAGCATCCACCTGTAAAATGAAGATGTTGTCTGTCACCCACAGCACGCATTAGTCCCTGTAATTATTCCCAGGCTACTCTCTAGCTCTACCGGCCAACACATTCACATCAAACTGGAACACACAAAGCCTGTCAGTCACCAGTAATTTTTCAGTCTCGGTGAGTTGTGACAGAAAATACAATTTACAAAAAAGAATCAACATTTTCCTTGCAAGACATCAATAAGTGACACTTTCCTGAGATGCTCCAGTACCTTGTAACTGCAGTAGCTTAGATCCCTTAACCGTAAGCATTCTCCTCATCGACTGGGATTTGGCTAGCACGCGATTCCCTGATGCACGCCTTCTCCTCGCCAAGGAGCAGAGCCACAGGACTGAGTCCCTGTACCAGGGAATTCTTCCTATCCAAGAGGCCTCCTGATGAGGGGAGTTTTAAGTTGAACTAAATTACATCTCTGTTTCAATTCTAAAGCTGCCGAACCCCTCGACACTGGTTGCTTCAAAAAAACATATGCTTGTACCTAAAAGACAGCAAAACAAATCCCTGTCGATCGAACCCCTAGGATGGATGGGCATGATTTGTTGTGTCTAATTGGACAGCTGTTGGGAATCAATGTCATCCTTCCAATGCAATCACAGCTGTCCCCAAAGAGCCCTTACGATCTCCGTGGAAATAAAGGTGATAGAAACAGCATTAACCAGATACCATGGGCACAACAGACACAACCATCTCCATTTGAGACCTAATGGCTGACTGTGTCAATACGCCATCAGGGATTCGCATCTGCTGATGCCTGCCACTTCACTTTTCTCCAAGGCCTTTATGGGCCTCTGTGCCAATTAGTGCTGGGCTGGGGACCGCTGGACCAGAGAGGCAGCGCTGGAGTCAGGCTGGGGCTCAGAGCATCGCTGGGTAAACCCTGCTCCGGGGGTCACAGCAGCACATTCCATGTCACTGCAGTGGGGTTTATGTCCCTGTGTCCTGGTTACACTCCAGCACGGGCAATCACATTATGTCTACCTACACGTCCTCTGCATTTCCAAATGAATACCTGCTCAGCAGCCTTTTCCTGCTCAAAGCAGTTCAATGGTGCTGATGCATCTTGTTAAACAGATGGCAAACTCTGCTTCAAAGATGGTTGGCTTTCTTTTTCATAGACAACAAGAGCGTACAGGTTGCAAAGTGCTTTAGAATCTACTGGGGCAAAAGTGATTATATTTCAACAAAGTAATTTACTGTTGCATCCTGGGAGCTTAAATTTAGAGTTTTAAAGCATCTGAAGTCCTATCTGTAAGCAAACTAATGTAGGATGTACAGCTAATGGTGTCCTGAATATGAGTCCTACTTAGACACATAGCAAAACATCTGAACTATCATCCTCCTCTAACAGAGCTGATCCTGGAGCAATGATACCTTGCACTGCATACACCTTCTGGGAAAATTACCCTTTTAACCACAACCAAAAAAGACTAATAATAATAATGTTTACTTCCATGGCCTGTCTGCATTGTCCCTTTAATTGCCACAGAGAAATTAATTTCTATCTGCTGTAGACCAGGCCACTGTCCTTCAGACTAGGGTATTATTTTCTCTGTGAAAACTGCAGGCTAAGGAAGCTGGCCAACAGCGCAGAAAACACGAAGCAGAAATCTCAGTTTGAAGTAGAAAAGTCAGCTGCTCCAGGAAAGGATAAAGCCCATTTGTCCTCTTCAAGTCATTTTAGCTATTGAATCCCATTGGCAGTTGTGTCATTTTTCACCATCTCCTGCCGTATGTTCCCGCTATATATAGAAATCCCATAGTGTTGCATCTCGACTTGGTGCGGTGCATAATGATTAGGTGGCAGCCAGGTTTATTTTGAAGTGAGCGTTAGGGCACACTATTACTTTATGTCTGAGAGATGAGTTTGCTTTGCCTTTGAAAGAGATGAGAATTAAACTGCAGTTTACCATCTCATAAAGAAACAGGGGACAAATTGCCCAGCTACGCTGTATTGGTCGGGACTGTTAGTTAAAAGTGACAACCAGGACTATAATTTACAAGCAGACTCTAGATTTAAACGAAGTCCCCAGCACTAAATCTTACACTGTAAGCTTTCTTTTGTGTTTCTGACTCATTTTGTGCTGGGAATCGTTTAACCATAGACTTTAACTGCTAATACAGCTCCATGAAATGCAAAGTATAAATCAAAATTACTGGATCGTTCAAACTCTGTCTGAGTAGTTGTTTATATGGCATTTTTCTTCTACTGCTTTTGTATGGCTACAGAGACGCCATAAAATTATGATATACTGTACATATCTCCCTACCATCTTGGCAAACTCTGTTGCAAGTAAAAAACAGCACGCTTAATTATTTTCTAAGTTATACAAAGCACAAACTCTAATGATAATAAAAGACACCAAGAAAGGGCAGGTACAGTTATTCATCAGATCACATTGAATGATGAATAACTTAAATATGTTATAATTAAAAGAAGCAAAAATATCTCAGAAATCCTTTTGTCGCCATCCAAGATCATCAATCTCATCTCAACGCCCGAGCTTCACGTGGATACAGGAGGAGTCACGCTGGCATTCAGGGTTAGTTATTAGAAATAACCAGTACTCCTCAGTCTGGAGCCGTAACCTGGCTGATTTCCGTGGCAAAGGAAACTGCTGGGAAGGTACAATGGAAGCTACAAATCAAAGACCTCTCTGTACATCAAGTCTTTATGTTCATTAATCCCAAATTATCACATTAAAATAAAGCAGCAGTTGATTAATATCCCTAAGTAACACTTACAGTTGAGTGAGAACTTGATGCTAATATACTTGATATTACAGTGCATTAACAAGGAGACAGTCTCCCTTCAGCAGAGATGCTCCTGGATTCAGCTCTCGGAAAAACAAACAGCAGCGAGCAGAAACGCACGGTGTGGTTATTAAAGATGCTGGACCTGATTCCCCAGCTGTACAGGACAACTAACAGGAGCAAATTACATGAAGGGATCTTTACACTGCGCTGGCTGCGTGGAGGGGCCTGAGGAGAAGTGGAAATCCAGCCCAATGTCATCATCAGTTGATAATTTCTGCCTTTTACTTCTTATATAGATTTCACAGTGCCAATATTCTTCCTGCTGGCATGTTAGACAAATTAAAGTGACAAAACTCAATATGGAAATTAAGATCATTAACGTATTAATCAAACTGTCGATAGTATAAAAATTAGCACGAGCCTGCCAAATAATCATCGTACTAATGACTGAGGGCCGTGCCTTGTGATAATTAGCGCTGCAGCCTGCTCCACCGCCCCGCGTCCAGGCGTCATGAATGAATCGACTGGTTCACTGCGACAGCATCTCCAGTAGCAGTACAGTAAAACCTGAGAATACTTGTAAAATGGGCACTCGCAAATTCACAGAATCTCAGAATATGAGGAGTTGGAA
>NW_010184001.1:0-11705 GCF_000695765.1 Mesitornis unicolor
GTTCAAGAAGGACAGGAAGTTGCTTGAAAGACTCCAGCACAGGCACACAAGGATGATTGAGGGAGTGGAGCATATCCCTTACGAGGAGCGGCTGAGGGAGCTGGGTCTCTTTAGCTTGGAGAAGAGGAGACTGAGGGGTGACCTCATTCATGTTTATAAAGTTGTAAAAGGTGAGGGAGGAGCCAGGCTCTTCTCTCTGATGTCCAATGACAGGACAAGGGGCAATGGGTGCAAGCTGGAGCATAGGAGGTTCCATGTGAACATGAGGAAATACTTTTTTACTGTGAAGGTTACAGAACACTGGAACAGGCTGCCCAGAGAGGTTGTGGAGTCTCCTTCTGTGGAGACATTCAAAACTCACCTGGACGCATTCCTGTGTGACCTAGTTTAGGTGATCCTGCTCTCAGGGGAGTTGGACTGGATGATCTTTCGAGGTCCCTTCCAACTCCTGAGATTCTGTGATATTATGACCACATAAATTAATCTCATTAAACAGCACTTTCACAAGTTAACACCAATTATGCCTCCAGATGCCATGGTGGAACCTGTATTCAAAAAACACTGATCTCTGCCCCTCTGATATTTCAAATCTCTCTGCAATGGCTCAGATTGACTGAATATTCCCAGTTTTAGAGGATCTAAGTCTTTATCACATAACTTCATATTTAAATCTCAGGACTGTAAATATATATAAATGCATCTGAAACGGAAATGATCAATTGAAATGTGGTGTGTAGGCCACAGAAATGTCTGAGCTGCAACTGCTTCAGAGTCTCACATACATGTCTTAAAGCTTAATCTTGGACTCACCTTAAAACACAGGGTATTGTAATCCTTATTCTTCCTCCAGTGTATTTTTATGCAAAATAGTACCAGCATTTGACAAAATATTAATTTCTGAACAGATTTGTTTTGCACATTGGTTTCCAATGGATGTTCTGAACTCCAAATGAGATGTTTGTTTTCTCTTGTCTCAGTTACAGATAGTTTTAGTAAATACTTTTCTTATGCAAACTCGTATTTGTTACAGAGGATTGCAGATTTGTTAATCCTCTGGTTTCTTTACTGTTTCAGGCACACAAAGCTTTGTGTGTATTTTCTGGCTGGCCAGAGCCAAGAGTATGTGGGGTTACTGATGCATCTCTCTCAGGAAGCCTGGACAGCCAGCAGACACTGGAACACACATACCTCAAGTGTCCCAGGCCCTAAACTAGATTTTTCACCCAGTGGGATTTGTTTTGCCTTGACTTTAGGAAACACATCAGCCTTAGGGGTGCTGGGAAGTGCTGAGAGTGAGCTCCTGCCTGGCAGCCACAGCCCACGTCCCACCACAGAACAAGGCTAGGATGGGCTGGGGGGACCATCGGGCACAGGCCTTGGGTGGTAGAGGGTGCTGGGACCCTGCAGTGCATCAGGGCACTGACAGCTGCAATCCCTTTTTACTATTGGGAAAATGGGCTTAATTAAAGTCAGAGTTGATAGTCCGTTTGTCTGCAGAGTTGGCTATGGAGTTTTAACAGCTCCTGAGTGTGTGTACATGAAATGTGACCACTTACATGCCTTTTTTATACATAAACACTGAAAGTGAAGAACTGGAAGTCCTTAAAAAGCTAAAGAAATTAACTGACTTAATAACTATAACAGTTGCAGTGTAGGCTAAATGTTTTAATGCCTCTTCCATGTCTTGTAAGAACATAGAGAAAGTCCTGTGTGTTGCGTCAATTCTGTATTGTAGAAGCAACAAAAGATTTTTCAGAGATTAAAATCAAACAGAATGACAGCTCCTACTGGCCTTCAAGAAAAAAAACAAACCAACAAATCCAACACCCCCAAAAACCCAAACCAAACAAAAAAACCCCAACCAAACAAAAAAAACAAAAGCCACCAAAAAAAACCCAAAACATCAGCAGAAAAACCCGATGTCTACAAGTCTGTATTTGTCTTTGGCAGTTTTTTGGCTGAGAGTAGGATAGACTAACCAACAACCTGTCATAGTCTAGATACATTTAGGTGCTACATTCAGGTTCTTTAACAGGCTCATTTCCTTCTAACTTAAGCATTGGTGTGTTGCAGTATGGCAGCAGGTTTCAACAGTTTTAACCTGCAACTGTGACCTGGGAAATCTGAACATGCTGCACTTGGTTATTAATTGCCAAGTATATTGTCTTGAAACAACTAAAGAGTACTTGTGAGTCTTCCAGAGATGAAATAATCTCCAGCAAGTTTGTTTTCTGAGACTTCAGAAATAAAATCTTAAACCAAATATGCACAACAAAGTATCTCTCTGGCACATAAAAAAGTGGAAATGGTCCCAGGGTGATATGCAGCAACCCCCAGTAACAGTAAATAGAGTTGCAGTTTTCTTTGTCAGTTTTATCCTCAACTGTGATTTAATTCTGTTTTTTCATTTTCAGCACTGTTCAGTGTTTTGATTCTGAGATTAATGGATTCAGATAAAATGTGCTTTGAATGAAGGAAAGATTTTCAATGGTGTATTTTCAGAAGAATCAGGCTTTAGAGAAAGGGGAATTCTGCTAGGGGAAGGGATTGACTTCTGCAGGGTTTCCCAGCAAGTCACTGGCACGACAAGAAATAGGATCTTGGTCTCCTGTGGCTATGCCTGCTGTTCTGTCCAGCAGTCTCCACGGCTGCTTTTCGTAAGTAACAGTCACAAAAAGCAGGGCCAGGAAAATGCCTTCATCATAAACCAATAAGCAAGATGTATTCAAATGCTTCCAGCAATTGTTGAGCTATTGATTCACAGTCATCCCACAAAACACCGAGCATGAAAAGCAGCAACTCTTTTCATTGCTGCAGTGCATATCTACATGGCACAGGCATTCAGCAGAGAGGGAATAGCCCAATTAGGAGGGCTTGTCCTGGCTTTAATGCAGCTTAAGAACAGATGCTTTAAGTTGCGTTATTGGCCTGTGGATGCCACTAAAGATGCTTTCTCCTCTTTGAGATAGATCTGTTCAGTGGCCTTTAGCAAATCAATAAATCTACTTAAATAGGATGGAAATACTCTGACTGGGGAAGTGCCTTGTGTTAGGTGTGCCAGCAAGTTACCGGCTGCCTGCTGTTACCTCCTAATCCAAAAGGAGTCATCACCATTTAAAATGACAGATTGCATTATTTGTAGCATTTTTGAAAAGGTTGCTTAGCCAGGTGCAGCTCTGATCTCACAGGGGCAGGAACCACAGCTGAAAATGGATGGAAATCTGGAATTTTGTAGTCCCAGAGAGAGAATCACCAGATGGGAAATTTAGCAGGAAATCTCAGTGCTATTATGAATCCCCACCTCTGCATTTCCAAGTGAAAATAAATGTTTGAATGTCGGAAATTATGACATATTAAGCAATTATTTGGTATTGCAGATAGCTGGCTCAGATATACCTGAGGTTCTGGAATTACAAATGGCAAATTTAACAAAGTATTGTGACATGGTTTTGCAGCAGATATTAGAGGAGCAGGAGAACGTGCACATAATCTCTGACAACGGCTTCCAATGCCTAAACAAAGGCAAAAAGGGCTTTAATACACAGAAGCTTGTCAATGTACTCTGTACAGAATAATACAATCTACTGCTGCTGCCATCAGCTGTTTAGTAATAAAAAATATCCAGCAAATACTGAATGTCTGTCCTCATAGCAAAAGAGTTGCACACAAACATATAAATGTTATATTAGGTTAGTTAGATCACTGGAATGTTTTCAATGAGCACTTTTTTTTTGCATGAGGCATACTGTCCTGCAGGCAAGTCAGGAAGGGGGGGGTGAAGGGGGAAGCTGTTGGAAACTATCGGTATTTACAGTGGGAATAATCTGACTTTTTGAGGGAAGATGAACAATCTTTCACAAAATGACAGCTTCCTAAAACTTAATGGAAAATATACTAGTCAAATTTCATCGTCACCAAAAGCCATATGTAACATATTGATAAAGTTTACCCTACTGCATAGGAAGACAGCCAACAGATTGTAGCATTACGCACTTACTCTTCCCACAGGGCTTTCTTTTGCATATTTGCATGCAAATATATCAAGACATGTGGAATTATATAGCCACATACCAGGAATTTTTTTTCTTGCCTTCGTAACTTGTAGGACAGTCATGCAGGTAATTTCTCTCAGGTTTTAATTTTCATATGAAAATAATAGAATAGTATTATATCTGTTGTAGTAATATGGTATTTTTAAAATTATAACTCTGAAGATTCTTCTGACTTGGTCTGATAACAGCCAAGTTTACTGAAGCCACTTCAGTAAGTATATAATATTAGATAGATAAAAATACTCAGTAATGAAATAAATGTTTCCTGGTCTTGGAGCTACATCATTTGAGAAACAGTGTATTGAGTACTGACCTAGAAATTAGGAGTCCGGGTTTCCTTATTGTATGATAGACTTCCTCTCTCAGGGACTAACTTTGGACGTCTGCTACCTGAAGAAGAGTACAGAAATTGACAGGATTTCCAGAAGTACCAGATCTTAATTCAAACTTTACATATATGAATACTAACTCTGAAGGTACAAGCAGTGGATTGAGTTGAGGCTTTGGCTGCAGAATAGATTTCTCTGTGACTTTGAAACTAGCCTCTATTTTGCATGAAGAGCATGTCTGTAAAGTGGAGATAACAGTGCATTATTGGGAGGAAAAGAAATTACAAGTTCTGAAGGGATCTGAAAGAAATAACTTGACGTATTATGTTTATGTGAGGGGTTTTCGTTTTTGGTAGCAGGGGACAGCTACAGAGATAGCCCTGTAAGAAGGTGCTAGATGCTCCCTTGGCTCCAATTTCAGACCTAAGTCTGACTAAGACCAAACCAATCAGCACCTCTGTGAACTGATGTATTTATGAGGGGGGCAGCCCATGGCCTGCTGTGGGCAGACCAATGGAGAAGTTAGTGGAAGACTTATTTTCCCCTTTGGGAGGGGTGCCATGTGGAAGCAGAGGAAGAGTGGGAGGAGTCCTCCCTACCCCTGAAGAGGGAGGAACAGCAGAGATTGCATGCTATGAACCGACTGCAAACCTCATTCCCATCCCCCTGTGTTGCTGTGGTAAAGGAACCAAGAACCAAGCTGAGACTAAGAAGAAGGGAGAGGTAGGGGAAGGTGTTGACTTTAGGATCTGATTGTATCTCTCACTACTCTCTTGGGGTGTGACTGGTAAAAAATTAAATTGTTTGCTCTTTTCCCCAAGATGAGCCTGCCTTTTGCCTGCGACCATAAGTGGTGAGTGAACCAACCCTGTTCTTTGTTTCAGCCTATGAAATCCCAAAAGCACAGAATCCAGACATTCTTTTGAACACTGAATATTCTTGAGGTCTTTATTAATACCAAATGATGCTACTAGTCTTGCCAAGTTTTATAGTCAACTTTATAATTAAATTAGATGCACAAGTTAATTTATCAGCTATTCCCAGTCTAGTTTCTCTAGACTAACTTAATAGCCTCTCTCCATTTTTCTAACATGAGCAGTCTCAGACCTTTGGCTGTCTTTGGGTAAAACATTCTCCAAGCACTATATTTTCTTCTATGGCTCATTGCACTGCTTATATATCTTATTTTATTTCCCTCATTGCCCGTAACTGCCCTTTGAGAAATGGTAAACAGTTATGCAAGTTCATTTAGGAAAACAGCTTTTTTTCAATAGAAATTCTTCTTTCAGCAAAATAATTTAATTTGCTTTATATTGCATATATCAACATACACAATAGTACAAAAAGTTGGGGGGGGAGAGAAAAAAGGAAGTGAGAAAGTCTCTGAAGACAACCAATTTCTTCATTATATGAATGAGGAGTAAAAGCCAAGATATGCTTTTGACTGAGACATGTCAATAGAATATAAAGCAACTGTATGTCCTTAAAAGTCTTTAATTTTGTCAAAATTCAAGACAGATGGTAATGTTACACAGTGTTTTGAACATTAGCAGTTGTGAGATCTAAGGAATGTAGGAGATAAGCGTGAAAGGGCTGGGTCAAATGTGAAAATACGCAGGGACTCTCTACAGTCATTCAGGAGATAAAACTTTCTGGATCCAAATTTTTAGATGGAGAAAAATTAGACATATCCAAGCACAGTTAATGCAGCTGCCAGAAAAAAATGAGCGGCCAAAGCAGAAAATAGGTGGTTTGGCATTGTTTTAGCAGCAGTCTGAGAAACTGCTATAGCATCTATCAAAACTTTTGCCTTTCCTGGCTTCAAAATTTTATTGCTGCACAACAAGGGCTACATTCAGGCACCATGAAAGTGTATATAATGTTTGAAGGATGTGCTCTAGCCTTAATGATAATTGTTTGTTCCATTTCTGTGTCCTAGCTAAAGACTGCAGGTTATTCTGTCCTCTAAAATGGCTTAATTTGCCTATGACAGCATACCTAAATAGTCTGCAGTCACTAGCAAAGATCAATAAGCATCAGCACTTCAGGTTCCAAACCTTAAAATATCATGCACCTTTATTACCACTATTTATCTTATTTATTATCTGGATCAATCTTATTTAAGACCAAGACTCTGAATGAGACACTATCACTTCAGACTGGCAAGTTCTCAGAAAGCACACTTCTAACAAAGGTCAGGCGGACTGAATCACAAAGAATCTGGCATTCTTCCCTACATGACTTACTCAAAAAATAATTAGAAATGGCAGCTCCAGATTGTTAGGAAACAGCTCCATTCCAGACACAATCAATTCAAGTGCATGGCTGAAAATAATAAAAAAAGCAAAGAGTTGACAGATCTCTTTGTCTCAATTTTGTTCTATACTTGTATCATTCCCATTCATTTCAAAGAATTTTGAAACTGAAAAGGACTACTGAGACAATCTCATCCAATGGGTCGCAGAATTTCATTAACAAATTCCTGCATGAGACCTGTAACTCCTGCCTTAGCAAGAGTAGGTGGCATTCAGGTTGATGTTTCAAATGATGGAATATTCCTCAGTCATTAAATTACTCCACCTGTTAGTCATTCACGCTTATTTCTCATTTGAGCCTGTCTAGAGCAATTTCCAGTATTTTGTTGTGCCTTTCCCTGCTCGTTTCAAATCTTTTCTTATCTTAAACTTGTAGGTTCTCATAGATGATGGGAAAGCTATCCTTAAACATTTGTTACATAAAATAGATATCTTTAGGTCTTTTTTTGTATGAGGCAAATTTTCTAGGTAACTAGTTCTACTTCTTGGGTTTTTTTGCTACAGTAATCAAGGAAACAGCCTTATTTTGAACAGCATTACAACTACTGGCAGTAAATCTATCTCCAAAGATGGCTGGAAATTTTTTCAAAATTTGGTCATAAATGTCTTAAAAAAATAATTGTGACATTTCTGTAGACTCAATTCTACCAAAACGAACAAATATTACTGGCTATTTTTTCTTGGTAAAATTTCATTTGCATTGTTGAAAATATTTCATGCTTTATTTTAAATCTGCCTTAAGCAATATTAAAGACATCAACTTTCCAATAAAGAGGGTTTACTTACCAAGAGCAGAATGAATAGATATTTATATATTACAAAGAATAATAATTCTATGGAATTCTGTCAGACTACATGGACTTATATCAGCCCATGGTATGACCTAGAGCTTTTCTTCTCAGCAATAGAGTAGATATGTTCAAACTCCCTTTTTTATGGCTGCTGGATTCTATTGCATTTAATGAAGAGTAGAAATCTTACCATCTTAAATAGAGTTTTAATTAAAAATAAGATCTGATCCATTTTTATAGATCTTAAAACTATTAATTACTTTTACTGTTCTCAGTTTCAAAATTAAAATCACTCTCTGAATCAGATATATCTAAATGTATATCATCTAATGATACAGCCAAGTAATCCATCTTAAAACAGTAGTGAACAAAATATAACCAAAAGTAACCCCGAACTCTCATAACAAATTCACAGAATCACAGAATGTTAGGAGTTGGAAGGGACCTCGAAAGATCATCTACTCCAACCCCTCTGCCAGAGCAGGATCACCTAGACGAGGTCACACAGGAACGCGTCCAGGTGGGTTTTGAATGTCTCCAGAGAAGGAGACTCCACAACCTCTCTGGGCAGCCTGTTCCAGTGCTCTGTAACCCTCACAGTAAAGAAGTTTTTCCTCATGTTCACATGGAACCTCCTATGCTCCAGCTTACTCCCAGTGTCCCTATCACTGGACATCAGAGAGAAGAGCCTGGCTCCTTCCTCCTGACACTCGCCCTTTACAGATTTATAAATATGAATGAGGTCACCCCTCAGTCTTCTCCAAGCTAAGGAGACCCAGCTCCCTCAGCCGCTCCTCATAAGGGAGATGCTCCATTCCTTCAATCATCTTTGTGGCCCTAAATTAAATCAGGAGAAGGCTTAAATATGGCATTTATTTCCACACAAAAAAAACCTGACTTGGGTACATATGCATATATTTTTGTAAAGTTTTGAATTATAAAATACAGCTATGCTTCAAGCTTACACAGGATGAATTATTGTTTCTGGTTAGCTGATGAAGCAAAACAATTCTCTTTTTTTTGTCCTGCTAAATTATTTTTCTTGTTCTCAGAAAGGTCCTGAATTCAATAGGATGGTTTATAGCTACCTGCATGCAGAAAGGTTTGTCAGACAGAGGTCACAGGCAGCTGTGAAAAACCTGTCTAGGAATTCCCTTCTTTTACTGCAAGTAAACTCTAAAAAATATCCCAACGTTTTATATATGGTGTGCATGTGTACACGTAACATACATGTACACATATACGTAATCTTCCTTATGAAAAAGAATGTGTTGAACTCTCAACTCCTCAATGTGGATTCTTGAAGGAGATTATTGCATAGAAGAGACAATCTCATCTTCAAGCTGTAGTCTTTTCTGCAGTTTCATCCTGAAGGCTTATGCCTTAAACTAGGGTAAGAGATTAAAATGATATTAAGTTGACCGAGGATGATCAAACTGAGGCAGTTCTGGACATGCAGAGAGGCAGAAAAAGTAGTTGCCTGAGAAAGTTTCTCAGTTGATATTGTAGGTACTAGTTGAGAGCTTGGGAGTTTTAAGGCTTGTACTGAGACAATTTAAACTCAAAATCCTTCTGTGCATGAGTCTAGGATCCTTCTCAGCTCTGGAACATTACAACTGAATCTTCATATGCATGTAAGTTGATTTTACATAGATCTTACAGATATTTTACCATCCTACATAATGTACAGTGGCCAGATAAAAGCTAGACTTATTTACAAAAAACGAACAGAAATTTTCTGAAAATGTCAATTAGATTAAAATATAACTTTCAGACATGAATGTATGCATACTTCTGCAAATATTGCATATACTTATGCAAATTTTACATAAAACTTACATGAATGTTATAATTTATGTAACATTAATTTGATCAGAAACTTAAAAATCAAGGTATTGAAATGACTACTTATGATGTGGCTGAAAATCCAATTTTCTTTATGTTGAAATAGGTTATTTTGTTAACAGCTAATATATTTCACTTCAGGGAAAGATTTTATTTAGACTTGTTTAGATTTTATTTATAGAGAGTAATACATTATGATTGACTACATAAGTGGTGATTATTTGTATGATTGATTACTTAATGGTAATATGTATATATATACATATACATATGTATAAAAAAGAAGTTACAGATGTTTTTGGAGGACACCAAGTATGCATAATATATGTGTGCATATCTGTTTTCTATGTTGTTATATATTGTATATGCAATGGTATTTCAGTAACATGTTACATATACTGTGTTATACATCTATAGATAGTATGTAATATACAAAAAATATATATTCTAGTAATATATTATAGTATTTGTGTTATGTTATATTTTTATTCTATGTTATATATTATTCATATGTTATATTTTATTGTAATATTTTTTAAAATAAAATATTTTAAAAATATTTAAAATTTTAGTATGTATTAATGTTTCATTTAATAATTAAATAGCAACCAAAATATGGCTTTACTAATTAAAAATCAAGTTCTCATTTATGGAAAATAGTTAAAATATTTTCTGGGAAAAATCTAATACTATACTAACTAAGATATAAATTCGGAACCATTTTCTAAATTGAACATGATTTAAAATTGAAAAAAAATGAAAATGTTTATGTATTTTGAATTTTCAAATTTCTGTTCTAAAATTTTGATTTTTATCTCCAAGTGTTACAAAACAATAACATTTGCCTTTATCATGAAGAATTCTAGATTCCCTCTTTTTCTGCAAGTTCTGACAGTGAAAAGTGTTAGTTCATGCATTTGCTGCACACTCAGGAAAAAAAAAATCCAAACTTCATTTGGGTCAATGTAAATTATATGAACGGTGGAGAATGGCCACATGGAAGATAACAGTGACTGTTACATGTATTATCTCCGATATTTCATTGCTGCAGCCTAATCTTTCATCTCTATGGAGCAACAGTGTCTCCTGGTGGTCACCTAGCATGTAACGTCATGCAACTATTTTTTGAAAAAAAAAAAGTTTGGATTCCATTTCAATTTATATATATGACGATACTATCATAATAAAGCTAAGACTCTTCTTTAAATTGTTGCCCTGGGAAGTTGTTTTATTGAAAATTCATTAAGGTACTTTAGATAACGGGAATTAAATATGTACTTATGTAGTTTGGAAGTAAATATCTTCTTTGAGAAATAAATGATTAATAAAAGCAAACTCCTTGTGCCTGTGGTCTCACCCCTCCTTGATTATGACCCAAATGTTCTTATGCTCTTCCCTTCCCCCTGGCCAAGGATGTACTGATTAGATGAATTTTTTACTTTTTTAAAAAAAAAGAACATTAGTTCTGCTGAGTCTTTAAACATTTTTCATGTGCATTAACTCTGTGCAAGGCTTGCAGTTAATGGAAAATTTCAGTCCCTTGTGAAAAGCAATGCTTTCTAAATCATTCTAATTCCTTCGATTTCATTTTCTTCAGTACACACACAAAAAGGGAAGAGAGTAAATGTCTCCCTATCTTCAAATTCAATTTGAGACATTTCACTTGATGAAATGTGTATTTGCGTAAACATTTCTCACTGGGGAAGGCATCTAAATTTGCACTGTGGAACTTGACAGCAGAGCTTTATAACCTTATATTCTACTCAGTGATCTCTAGCTGCTGTGTACTATCTAAATAATTTCCTATTCATATTTAGCTTAACTTGTAAACAATATAAGGTTGTAAGCCTTATATACAGATTCGGTAGTATGAACATACTGTGGACTAGATACTATTACTTATCATGTCTGATCAGAATGACTTTGATCTTTCTTCCATAGTAGGGTTACAGCCTGAAATGAGGTTTTATTTATGTTGTGATTTAGAGCTGGGCTGGCCACTAAATGCTAAACAGATGCTCCCTATTAACTCCTCTCCCCACCCCAGGAGGGGAAAAGAAAGAGAATAATGGAGAGAGACTTATGGGTTGGAAAAGAAAACTAAAAAATTTAACGAAACAATACTACTACAGGATAATAATGAAAATAGGAAAAATAATGAAATATATGTAAATATGTACAAATATATATATAAAACCAATATAAAATCTTTCCCTCACCCTCCCCCCCCCGTGATGATTACATCACCAGAGGCTCTGTGGAGTAGGGCACTGTAAAAGTCTCAGACTGGATCCAACAGCAGGTGTGAGCAGTATGCAGGAATTAGATTCAGGAATGCATGGATCAGGATCAGAGGCAGATCACAGAATCACA
>NW_010184002.1:0-1549 GCF_000695765.1 Mesitornis unicolor
GGGGCTTATGGAGCTCACCAGGGGTTTGGGGGGCTGGTTTGTTCTCTCCTCACCAGGGGCTTTGTGGAGACCCCCGGAGGGGATGCTATGAGGAGCTGCCCAGGTGCTTTGGGGACCCCTGATGAGGGGGCCCTGGTCTGGTCTTCTCTCACTGGGAGGGGTTTACTGGGGGGCTGGGCCCGGTTCCTCTCACTGGGAGCCTTTAAGGGCTTTACCAACCCCTTACTGGGGATTTTGGGGACCCCATATGAGGGGCTGGGCTAACCTCATCCCCAGGGACCCCTTTATACAGAGGGAGGTGGCTGTCCCCCTCCTCTCATTGAGGATTTTGGGGTACCACTTTTTGTGAGCCAGCATCTTCCTCCTTGAGGGCTTTTGGGGAACCCTTTGAAGGTGAGGGGCATGGTCTCCATGTCCCTGAAGGCCGCTTTTTAGGGGGTTCTTCAGAGGATCCCCTTCTTTATGGGGTAGGTGGAGGGATTTGGGGTCAGAGCCTCAGGAAGGAGCCCTTCCCTTGGAGGATGAATTTGGGGGCCCCTTCACCAGCTCATCCCCAGGGAGGCTCTCCCCCCAGGTTTGTTTTTGGGGGACACCCGTTGGGTTGCAGAGCAGGGAGGGTTCACAAGCAGCAGAAATATCTGTAGGAGCCACGTCCATGGGTCTGGCTCCCCATGGGGACCCCAGCTGGGACTGGGGTGAAGGGAGCAGGTGATTGCCATGGGGAGGGTCCCTGGGGGGGTGCTGAGCTCCTGGAGAAACGCTGTTCCCAGGAGAGACCCCTGGGGAGGAGGAGATGTAGGTTAGGAGATGGGAAAGGAGGGGGCTGGATGGAAGAGGGGGCTCCCCCTAAGAAAATCTGGGGGGCAGAGGAAAGGGTCCATGACTGGGAGATACTGGTGCTGCGCTGGGTGCCCTCACAGGGAGCTGGGATGAGGTGCAAACCCCCCTTTGGTGAATGGGGCCCTCAGTCTTCAGCGTGGGGCTGGGGGCATCTGCCATGGCCGGATCGCTGCTGTGGGGCATGGCTGGGTGAGGAGGGGACAAGAACACCCCCTTTGGGACCCGCTCCGGAGCCGCTGGCCCGGCCTTGTCCCCCGCAGCAGGGATGGAAACGCACACTGGGGGCTGGCACCGCTCGGTTGTTGTTGCCGGGGTTGGCCGGGGCTGTGCGGTGGTTGTTTCTTGACAGCGAGAGTTGTAACGCGAGCCCGCAAACGTCCGTTCACGGGAGTAACGCGAGCCCGCAGACGTCCGTTCACGGGAGCGCTTCAGCTGTGCGGAAACTGAGCTTCCCTCCCCAAAAAAAACCCCTTAAACTTTGAGCCCGCCTTCGTGGACCCGCACCGATTAAATCCCGTTGAGGGTTTTCCGTAGCCTCCTCCTGTCGAGCTGCATTTTCCCCCTCGGCCGTGTGGGTTTTGGGTTATGGCTGCGCGATACCTCCCGATCCTTACGCGTCCGTGCTCCGCGCCGAGGCGGTTAAGTTCAATTACTTATTAATTACAGGGATTTCGTAGCGGCAGGGGAAGGTTGCTGCCCCGGTCTTTTC
>NW_010184002.1:1580-2700 GCF_000695765.1 Mesitornis unicolor
GTGAAGGACACCAGCGTGGGTTTGGGCCCGAGGAGATGTGTCCTGACTAGCCCGTGGCCTGCCTAAAGCTCGATTTTTTGGGATTCGGCTCTGTCCTGCGTGACCCAAATACTTTACGCTTTGATTTCCCCGTGCAGAAGAGGGGGTGAGGATCCCTCACCTGGAGGATCCCCTCGAGGGAGCAGCGTTTACCGACCGAGGGGAGATGTTCTGTATGCGCTGCGAGGTGCTGAGCTCAGATCCTCCCTCGTGCCCGCTGCGGGGAAACACTCAAAGTGCCGTGTTGGAAATCGGAGGTAGGTTTTGGATCCAAGAACCGACCTTTAGTCCATCACCAAACCACGCCGCGGTGTTTGACAGCACGGAGACCTGCAGATAACGATGGGTAACGAGGGGACACGAGGGGCATTTGCTCTCTGGACCCCCAGCTTCTCCCTCTATGGGGCAGGGAGCAGCTTTGGCTGGAGGATGAGGGGTTTCCTCTTCCTTTCTCTGCCACTTCTCAGCTCCCAGAGGGAGCTGCTTTTAATTTGCCGGTGTCTCTCAGATTTTTCTCACCCTTTTCCAGTATCACCCATCACTTCTCTTAACCTGGCTGCGTAAATCAGCCCCAAAAACCGCTACGTGGTGGCCGCGGTGATGTTTTGGCAGCGGGAAGCCCCCGCGTCTCCGCGCCCCGTGCCGAGAGGACGCCGCTTCTCCCTGCGCCTCTTAAAACCTGGCTCCCGCAAGTGAAATCCCGACGCGGTTGCGAGTTGGAGTAGAAAACAATAAAACAAGGCTCCAAAAATAGCTCTGATTTCCCTTCCTTTCACGGCAGCACCCTGCGCACAATGGTGGGGGTGGCGTTCACCGGGAGGCGCGGGGACCTGGCCGCGGTGTCCCCCCTCGTGGCAGAGCCATCCCAGGACCCTGGTGGTTCGGCAGCCACCAAAAGCAGGCGCGAGGTCGGTGTTTTCTGAGCAGGTGATTCATTTCTCAGCAGGGCTTTGCTTCCACCCCCTGCAGCTCCCAGCAAAGTGGCCCGGGAGAGGGATTTTTGGAGCAAGAGGTGAAATTCTGCCACTGGTGGAGTGACTGGGGCTGTAGCTCCCCTCTGCTCTGCCCTGGTGAGACTGCA
>NW_010184003.1:0-1480 GCF_000695765.1 Mesitornis unicolor
TTCAACCTCATCCCATTGGTCTCAGCCCCTCTTCCCCTCTGGTGTCTGGAAGATGGTGCAGCCCCAAAGCAAGGACCACCTTTGCTTTTTATCCAGCAAGTTTCCCAGAAGCACAACCTAAACAACTTGCCCACGCAAAAATCCACAGGTGCCTCTGTCACTGCGTTCTGCAGTGAAATCTGAAGCATCATCATTCACTAAAGAAGGATGGAGAGGAAAGGTGTCCACTCGTGTTCCTTTGGAAAAACGTGGTCATGTATGGAAGGAACTGTATGGAACTGTTCCACCCATTTTAGGTCCGATTAGCAATAAATCTTTAGTTATGCCTGGAGAATGGGTGCAGGATCCCTTTACACACCCATGAAAGCCTAAAGCAACCCTAGCAGCGTGAGTAGTTGGACTGCTGATACCCGGTTCAAAGAGTAAGGTCACTGTATTAAATTATTTGCGCTCTTTTAATTCCAGTGACTTTATTTAAAGCATTCGATATTTTCCATCATTTTTGTTTCAACTTATTTTTAGCCTTTTTTTTTTTCTCACTGTCAAATGTGTTGAAGCTGACATAATTATCACCCTGACTTCCCCAAAGGCATGTATTTACCTACTTGTTAAAAGGCTTTTTCCATGCCGCCGTGCTGTTGCTGTGACAAGATGACTTTGAAGGCACAGTAGGTAAAATAATATTGTATATTGCACAGCAACCCCAACAACGAAATGTTAATTTAACCAATAAAGTAACCACATCATAATTATAATAATCACTATTCCTTGTCTCTTAAAGGGGCTAAAAGTGGAATTCAGAGTTGCCACATAGTGCCTGTCAGCTCTGCAATTACTACACAAATCACTCAGAGCAGTGAAGTTTTTAGCCTCGCTGCCTCTAACTTATGGAGAGCGAGGAAAGAATTCTCTGGAGGAGACCGATGTGGTCTCACAGCCATCACCTTCCTCCTCCAGCTCCCTCCTGCCCCAGCTTCCCATCCTGATACGATTTTTGTTGTCAATGAACGGGATATTTGGGTGGATATTTGAGATTTTTTCATCTTGGACCTACAGTTTCCCTTGTTCTGAGCCGGGCTGGGGTCATCCTCGCCATCCAGATTGGGCCATATTTGGAGAGCACGCAGCTCCCATCTCTTTTACAGGTTTTCATCTTCCTTCCATCCAAACTGAGGTTCAAAAGCGGTCCCGCTCAGGCAGGTTCACTCTGGTGGTCAGCCATCCCGGGGCTGTGCTGAGACGTACCCTCTGATCAGGTAATTTGCAACCATCCATAGGATTTAGCCATCATTCTTTTGTGCTCCTAAACCTCTCTGCTGGCTTTGAAAGTCCCATCCTGAAGCTCATTCCCAGTGTCACACAAGTGAATGGATGTCAAGTTCTCTTTTAGGCTCAGAAACGAGTTACTGAAAATACAGTAAATCCGTGGCGATGATGGACATTTAGGAAGGCAGAGAGCTTACAGTGGGGAAGAAAGGGA
>NW_010184003.1:1511-14083 GCF_000695765.1 Mesitornis unicolor
ATGGAGAGTCTTTTTGAAGGCATGGCAGAGATATGACAATGCTGCAAAGGCTCTGCTTGTCCTTTTGCTGAGCAGCAAGTTAGAAAAACTGTGGCTCTGTGTAGCTTGAGGGAGAATGATCTAAAGCTGTACAAGGGAATTAAGCACGTCTAAATCCATGGCTGTTCCCCAAAATGGCAAGCCAGGAGCCACGTTGGGGTGGTTATCTCAGCCCCAGTGAGGAAGAGTCTGGCACTGTGGATCTCACCGCTTGGACAAGCAGTGGGAGGGCAATGGGCCTCAGCCTGTGCCCAGGGTCCCACACGTGGTCTGGGGACACCCAGCAGCAGGCTGGAGAGGTCCAAGGACTGGGCTGTGCTTGAGAACTGTGTGCAGCTCAAGCAAAAAGGGCTCATCTTCCTGCCCTTACAACCCCCTCCCATGACAGAGATGGGGTAGTCCAGCAAGCTCAGCCCTCAGCAAGATGAAGCTCAAAAGCCCATGCTGGGAAAGTACCACAAACCCTCCTGAGATGTGGGGCAAGACTTTCAGTGCAGGTTGGGCAGGAGGCAGCTGCAGGCAGAAAACCCTGCAGATCTGTCAAGACGGTGCTAAACCTGGACTAAAACCTGCTCCTACTCCAGGATGTGGCTTCCAGACCAAGGACGGTCCCACCATCCAGGGGTTCCTGCAGTACAGGTGTGGCTGTCGTCCCCCATGGGGATGGACCTGTAGGTGATCCCAGGAAGGTCTCAAGATCCTCGCCAGAGGTGCTTTATGGGGATAATTATGTTACAGGCTGAACAGCACTGAGACACTGTCGCAACACGAGCCTATGTGAGGTCTGAAAACAGATTTTTCCCGTCTCATGTTTTATGGGGTGTGGAAATAAAGCCAATCCACATCCCAGGCCAAATTCCCCAGCCAGATGCCAATCTGGCTCCTGACTGTGCTCCTCAAGCTGGTATTAACTTGTCACCAGAGGCAACAGCAGAAATGAAAAATGAGAAGAGAGGGCCTGGGTCCACGCTAGTGTAGCTTTTGAATTTTCCTCCAGAATTTTTGATGTGAAAATTGATCTATGACTTTACAACACACGTGAGGAGTCACCATGAAAAATGAGCGTACCTAGCACTTGCTACAGGCAGGTTTTCAAGATGCCAGTCTCTCCCTTGCCTTAAAAAGCCGTGGAAGCAGCAGTTATTTCAGGTGGCATGGTGCAGCAAACCTTGGACTGCAGCCCTTGAACTGTACTGACCAAATCACCCCGCAAGAAACCAAGCAGCTCTTGGTGAGACCAGTGCCTGCTATAAGCCAGGGCCCAAGCTGTGCTTTTGCACTACTTGCCAGTATGAATCCAGCAAGATATTACCTTTTATTTCCCGTTGCTATTTCCAAAGCTGATCTTCTTTCTTCCCCCCCGGGGATATCACAGGGGCTGGACACCAGAAAATGGCCCACAGCGAATCCATCCTTTCCTCCGGCTAATGAGGAAATGTACCGATAACTCTTTCCTCTGTGTTAAAAGAGAGGGGGTTTAAGCCGTCTCCACATGCCTCCTCATCACCCCAGTGCTCCCAAGAGCATTTAACACCAAATCCACAACACACATGGCATTTCCCAGGTCTCAGTGGTGAGAAACCTCCATTGTCACTGGCAAATGCCACATTATACGTTCCGGGGTTAACGGCGAGAAAATGTAACTGTGCCTCTTTTTAACTTTCTCATCAGGTTAGAGGCATGTACATCGCAGGGGTTAATTGTCAGAAACTTTAATTGCTACCCTATGACTCCTGCTTCCCTTGTGTGTTAGTGGCACGCAGTCGGGGCTAATAGTGAGAAAATTTGACTGTAGCTCCACCACACTCTCTTCATTAGGCTAATGGAACATTTTCCTCTCATTTTCTCCCTAGGGTAGCTGTAGGAGTGCTACCTTATAATTGTTGCTCTTACTATAATTGGCAGTAGTAGGAGGATGTATAATCTCATTGTCTTTCCCGTGCGGTGGTAGATTTATTTATGACCTATTGACAATTCCCAGCCAGCAGCTGGAGCGCAGTGAGTACTGCATTAGCCTTTCCCCCCAGCAAAGGGAAGACTACACAAAGGCTGTTATTAACTAGAAAGAACATGAACCCAACATGTCCCACAGGACCAAATATTAACATCACTGGCTGCAAACAAAGGCGCTGCTGACCCCAAAGTGATTGGTGACTTATTCCCAGGAATACGACCGACCTTTGTGGGTTCACAGGGTTTCTGATGTGCCTCATCTCACCCGTAAAACATAAATGGTTACATTCACCTCCATAGTTGCTTCAGCACTACAGAATCACACAATCACAGAATCCCAGAACGTGAGGGATTGGAAGGGACCTCCAAAGCTCATCCAGTCCAATCCCCCTGCCGGAGCAGGAACACCCAGATGAGGTTGCACAGGAAGGCGTCCAGGCGGGTTTTGAATGTCTGCAGAGAAGGAGACTCCACAACCTCTCTGGGCAGCCTGGGCCAGGGCTCTGTCACCCTCACTGAGAAGAAGTTTCTTCTCCAATTGAAGTGGAACCTCCTGTGTTCCAGTTTGTGTCCGTTACCCCTTGTCCTATCATTGTTTGTCACCGAGAAGAGCCTGGCTCCATCCTCGTGACACTCACCCTTTAAATATTTATAAACATGAATGAGGTCACCCCTCAGTCTCCTCTTCTGCAAACTAAAGAGCCCCAGCTCCCTCAGCCGCTCCTCATAAGCACTACACCAAAGATGGACCAGGCTGTCTTCACACTACTTTGTACCACAGTTCAGTGACAAAATGAGGTCTTGATTCAGCTGAGCCCGTAAGTGAGGGGGAATATTCCAGCCCCACTCCACAAAGCACATAAAGATGTGCTTGATTTTCAGTTCCTGCTTTGGGATTTTGCTGAACAGGGACCTAAACCTGATCCTGCCTCCCAAACATGATGTTAGGGTCCAGAAGCAGCTTGGAGGTCACAGCTCCTGTTGCCAGGTTGCTGAAAGATGCATCTTCCCCACAGATGACACCCTTCAAGAGGCTGTTTCCATCCCAGGCTGTCAGCAACCTTATTTACGTCTCCATGTCCTTCCTATCTGGGAGTCGCTGCTCCTCTTGTCCCCAGCCCCAGAGAAAAGCTCTTTGTGTTTACTCACGGACCAGCGTTCTCACAGCAGGATCCTCAGACCTTCCAAAAAGCTGGGGATCCAGGAGATCTCCAGGCTTGAGGAGCATCAACCTGCAACAGCCTGTGGATGGAGGCTTACCCAACGGGCCAAACAGAGCCAGGATCAGGCCATAAGACATCATATACTGTGATATATAGCATATATAGCAGCCACTGTGCTACACTGCTGCTCCACAGCCACCTAGAGCGGAGAAAATAAATAAAGGTAAGAAGCGGCGTAAGTCAGTGTGGGATCAGAGCCTGGATGAAGCTGAAGCAGAACCCTTTCAGTGTCTGCTTTTCAGTGGGCGAAGTGATGCTCTTTTTTTCCTACTTCTCATCCTCAAGGCTGAGGCAATCAAAGCAACATCTGGAAAATCCCTGTGTCCCCAAAATAGGGAGTACATGACAAGAAAATCTCTCTCCTCCACACTTTATTTATTTCCTTTCCCACCTTCTAATAAGAATAAGAAAAGGAGAGGGAAAATAGAGTGAAGCAAAACTAAAAGAAAGAGAGATGAAATACACGATGTTTGCACCCAGATTCATGCTTACAACAAGGGTCCTGCTGACCTTCACACTCCTCATCCAGGTCTATCTGTGCTCCTGGTTCTTCCCAGCCTGGGAAATGCAGGTTTCGAGCTGATCAAGGGCATTTCTTAGCAGGCAGGATTTTCTCTCGCAGAAGCGTTTGCCAGCTACGCCCCGGAACGTGACCCAGGTAATGAGCTTTGTCATTCGCCACATCGCGTGCAGGAGCTATTTTGGGAGCCAAACCGGCTTTCCTCCACTGCCAAAATGCTTTGAACCCAGAAGGGGTGTCTCAGGGATGCCTCCAACAATGAGAGCTGTAACACTCACCCTGACGTATTCAGCACAGCTCGTGGTGGAAGCTCTCCCAAGAAAGGCTGGGATTTTCAAAGGGAACTTTACATCTTTGGGTAGGACGGGAGTGCCTGCCCATCTGGAGGCAGAGATGTGTCCATGCTTGGCTGGAGCCTGGTGTTAACGTGATGGGAAACCAAACTATGCAGATGCTCTGCGGGAGGGAGAGCCCGGGTTGTCCCTTGAGAGCAGGAGCTGCGGTGGCCCTGGGGAGTCATAGCCTGAAAACAAAGTTTTCAAAGAGAAACAGGCTCATGGCCCATGCAGGAGGAGATGGACGCAGAGCCCTTGGTCTTTGCAAAACCCCTCTTGAGCCTTGCGTGCCCCAACACAGCGACCACACTGCCGTATGTCCTAAAGCCCACCACTGATACCACTCCTCACCTTCTGTCTATGCCCAGGCTCCAAAACTGGCTGTTGGTCCTTCCCACTGCTGTAACAGAGTCCAGTCCTCCCAGTCTGAGCCTCACTGGCTGCCAGTGCAAGTTCTGCTTGCGTGAGAAGGCAAACCAGCCCTTATCAGCACGGGGTCAACCCCCAGCAGCACACACGTATCAATAGACAGGATGGATTTTTGGTGTCAGAAGAGTGGTTTTGCTTACCAACACAGGGACCACACTGCCATATATCCTAAAGCCCCTGATACCACTCCTCACCCTTTGTCTATGCCCAGGCTCCAAAACCGGCTGTTGGTCCTTCCCACTGCTGTAACAGAGTCCAGTCCTCCCAGTCTGAGCCTCACTGGCTGCCAGTGCAAGTTCTGCTTGCGTGAGAAGGCAAACCAGCCCTTATCAGCACGGGGTCAACCCCCAGCAGCACACACGTATCAATAGACAGGATGGATTTTTGGTGTCAGAAGAGTGGTTTTGCTTATCTTTCCCCGCACACAGATGAGCTTATTAAAGCAAAGTAGGTCAGGCACATGATATAACAGTGTGATCTGTGTAAAAGGCACTGGGAGGTGTTCATTGTGCTGAGACACTCCACTCCTGACAGATTTATTCCTCTTCATGCGAAAAGACTTAACCAGTCAAATCTTCCCAACAAAGCCAGTAGCAAGCTCCCCACTAACTTCAGTGAGACCAAGATTTCCGCATCATTCACCGGTTTGTGTGGAGGATATTTTAATGAGTCCACAAAAGGAATTAGGATGGAAAAAAAGAAGAAACAGATGATTTTTTTAAATAAAAGTTAGAGCTCATTAACGACTTCAGAAGGAGAATGAGTTTACTTCCCCAAGCTGTAACAGTTCGTGTCATCATTAAACAGGATCGCCGCTGCTTTACCGGACCCAGCCCAGCAAACCAGATAACCACGTGTTTCAGACTCACACCTGGGAAAAAAACCATAAAATTCAACACTTTTACAGGATCCTGAATCCAGGAACAAGGATTTTGCAGTGCATGAGACTCGTCTGCATTGCAGCTGGCTCTCCTACCTCCCAGTGCTGCTGCAGGGATGGGAGCAACCACATCTGACCCCTCATCCAGCTGAGAACTAACCAGGTTTGTTCTCAACTGCATCCTCTCCCTGACCCGGCTGGCCACAGCATGGTTGTTGATACAAGCCCTGGATGTGGCCTAGGACTCCATTGCACCTCCCAGACACAAGATTATTCCCATTTAGGTATCAGCTAACCCTGACATCGTGCTGGTGGGCAGCTGGAAGCGGTACCCCCTTCAACTGGTGTTAGATCCAGCAGAAGACATCAGCCTGCAGCTGGCAGAGATAATCTTTCTCCCCCGTGTGTTTCCCAGCCACACGCACCATCCAGCGTTATCAAACCCAGCCGCTTTGCGTGACTGGCTCCTGCTCAATCAGCGGCTTATTTAGAAAAGTCAGTTTGCTAATTAAGAAAAGTTTAATGAATTTTTGGGGTATGGAGAAAAAAAAAAAAAGAAGTATGATTACTTTATATTACCAACGTGTTCATTTGAAAAATTCATTACATTTATGTATTGTGTTTTCATGTAAATACCTCTGCCAGAATGTATTAGCAAAGAATACAATATTATGGTTCATGGTTCATGTGGTATCTGAAAGGAATAATTGTATAACTAATCAGTGAAAACAAAGTAAATGTTCCTCTTGAGCTTGTACAATAAAAAACTGAATTAAAACTATTCAGGCTCAAAAATGCAAATACGCCATGTTTCCCATCAGCAAGAAAATAAAAAATTAATATTCAGAAACCTTACAGGAGATCCAGGGCCTCTGGGGTTTTCTGACAGCACCGTCGCAAGGCACCGGTCCAGTCTTTGTTTGAACCACTTCTCCGTAACACCACCTTACAGCCTCACAAGCACTCCAGGGCTGGTTTGGGGATGGGAAGCTTATTTTGGGGGGATGATTTTTAATTGCAACTTTGTGAAATGATGTCTCCAGTGTCAGGGCAAAACAGGAGCGATACAGGGAATCAACCCTGGGGGTTTTCTCATGGATCTCATGGGGATTCCAGTCCTTACATGGACTCCTCTGAAAAGCCATAGATCAAAGCTAGACCAAGATGACTTTATTTGGAAGCAGAGAGGCTGGATGAGCAACACAGCCCATCTGATTGGTACAGCAGGGCCACAGCCTCTGCGTTTTCCAATGGCAGGAAGATGTGGCAAGCAGGTTAGAAGGAGGGAATGAGCCAAGGAGAGGCCTCCTGGCCCTAGGCACTCTCAAAAATTAGGGGAAAAGGAAGTTTTGCTCAGACTACAGAGAACTCAGTGTGGTCACTGATGCTGGGTCTCTGATGGACCCCAGGACCTCAGACAATGCACAGCGTGGAGGGTCCTGAATGGGATCTGCGTGTCCTGACAGCAAAGGGAAAAAAAAAATCCACTTCCAGCACCACTCTGGGACTTTCTGATTTCCATAGCCAAGTGCCAGCACCTTCTTCATCACTCAGGTACCAGCAGCACTGAAGAGCTTCACTCTTTCAGCAAAACCACAAAAAGCAGAGACGGAGGAGATTCAGTGTGGCCAGGCCAAGTGCCAAGGCCGCAGGGTATGACATGGAGAGCATCCAAACTGCTCACCTGGGGAGGATGCATAGGCAGAGCTTCCTTTTCCCAAGATAAATAAAGTCAACCAGGATGTCCTATGTGGGGTGACAAACCCTATCCCTCGTAATCTAGTGAGGACCCCAAACCCGCACTCCTTGGCCCAGAAGCTGGGACATCCCTTTCCACAGAACTTAGGCTCATTCCTGCAGAAAAGCTTAATATCCGCAGTGCTAAATTATTAACCACCTCAGGGCACACACCGAAGCCGGATAAAAGCACTCATACAGGCTTTGAAAGCAATTTTGGGGGCTACCGCAGTAGCTTTGATCATTACGGATGCAGTGGCTGAAATTTATGAGGTGCACCCTGAGCAGGACAAGGCCCAAGGCCACCTCGGCTCCTGGGGGCTGCTGCCTGCGGAAACGGCCTCGTTCAAGTGTGCACTTGCTCTCTGTAACCACAAGAGTGTGCCTGGACCACAGTTTTGGGAAAACGTTAGCATTTGGCTAAGATGATGTTAAAAACTCTCCTCCTCATCTTCAAGAGAAGGGGCCTGGCTCTACCCTCCTAACTACAATGGACCCCCCCCCAAAACTGCGTTGTCCTTTTTGGAAGCCACCTCACTGCTCCTAGCCCCCAGCCATTATTGCTCCCCCGTCTTGAACTCAATCTGCCCCTCCTCAGCAAAACTGGGGTTTGCCCAAACGGTAAGACAAGGTCTAAGTGTCCTGGGAGAGTCTTGGTCCTTCTCTCATCATGGACCAGCCGTGATCCTCTGTAGGTCTGGAGAGAAGAACCAGGAGCTTGGAGGAGGCACTGTCTTTTGTTCCATGTCTGGGTAGGGGTTTTCTGTCCCAAGGACATTTTTATTTCCAGGCATATAGCACTGGGAATCAGTTATGGTCCTTAAAGCTGTAAACTCTGGAGATGAGTCCCTGTGTCTACAGGGCAAGATTCTTCTCACCAATTTTTAAGGGTTCTCCCAACTGCTACCCTCATCTGAGCTGGTTACTCAGATTCCTTTATATAAATAGGCACTTCTAGGGCAAGACGCATTCAAACTGCTTCAGTCAGTGGCTGTATGATAAGCATGGGCTGCAGGACTAAAAAGCATGTGAAGGAAGCCCAGGGTGGTGCTTGTAGACATTGCGTTTGGTCAGCAAATCTCACATCCACTGTCTGGATATGATAGGTTTTTGTATGATATGTTGGGGTAAGGTATCACCCTGGGGGATTATTTTAGGGGAAGCCAGATCTGGAAATTCACTCCTGCTGTTTCAGACCTGCTTTCCATGAAAGACTGTTCATATCCGTATATTCATATTCACTGTTCTGAGCGTGATCATTAGAGCATCGACTCCGACCCCTTCTTGCAAGCGCTGTTTTGCCAGCGTCCTGTGAATCAGCCTGTGCCAGTTATTGCCAGAAGTAGGAGGTGGTGGAGCGGTGACTCAGTGCTGCATGGCTTCGTCTCCTGCACAGATGGGCAGCCTTCTGCAGCCAACACCAGCTGCAAGGCCCAACACATAGGCAAGAGGTTTTTGTCTGCAGGGGTTTCGGAGTAAAGCTTGGTGCCTTTAAATTCACAGTGACTTATGTACCAGACCAATAAAAGGATTGCTGACCTGCATAGTGGGGAGAGTTTTCACAACACCCAGCTCCATATCGTGGGCTCACACTGAGGATCTGAGGTCTGATCTGGAGCTGAACACTCCCACGTCCACGGGTATTCGGATGGAGCTGTTTGGGAGCTACTGTAGGAATCAAGCCAAGCTGCTAAGTCTTGGGCTTGGTACAAAGCCGAACTCCCTCAAAGCAAAGGTGATGGGGAAGATGGATTCGGGTTGGCAATAGCTCCCTGCCATTTTCCACTTACGAATGAAGACCAAACTCCGCCGGCAGTTGCATCTGTATCAGCCTACTTGGACACAGCCATGTCTCTGCGTGGGATCCAGGCAAAATAAGACGGCCAAGATAAACACATGGTTCAAAAAGTGCTCACAGCCTACCAGGAGCAAAATGACATATTGCTCACCTGAAGGCCTTCTTGGTCCACTAACCTCTCCAAAATGGGACTGGTGGCCTGCCCTATCTGTTCATTGGTCTTGACACAACCTTTCCCTGTGCATATAGGTGGGAGGATTGAACATCATATACATGCCATGCAAACATTAGAGCAGAGAATGTTTTGGAAGCTGCCTGGCTTTTTCATCAGCAGTGGTTCTGGCTCTCCATTCATGAGGCTTCTCAAACCAGCTCATTTCAAACAGCTTTTGTTGCATTCATTCAGCAGAGTTGTTTCTGTGGGCCTTTCATGGAGAGAGGTTGTTGATACCCTCTCTGTGCACTTATACGGTTTCTCCCTTTGCTTTGGGGTGCAGCAGACTTGGGGAGTATACTCTGCCCAGGCTTCCCAGCTCCAGTCTGCCTCTCCCAGCAATGGATAGATTTGGAGAATTTTCCTTTCCCTCATCCCACTTACACAAGAGTCAAATATTGTAGCCAACAAACTAAACATGGTGATTTTATTTTTCATATAATTAAGTGTACATTACCTTCAAATGTCTTGAGTTACACCTTAGAGATAAGGTTGTGCTGCCAACAACACTGCACTGCAGCAACAGTTATATTCAACAACAACATCTGGAATATAAATAAGACTGTCAAATAACTGAGTATTAAATGCCTGTTAGTTATTCCCATGGTCTCTAAAACAAAAGTGGATTATGTTAGGACACAGATTGTCTTCTCTTTCTCTGCCCAGTCTGTTACTTATCTTCTTCTTCAGTTTTGCTGGGAATTGAATTTTTGTTTTCATATAACTATCAATACTCCTACCCAGATTTCCACCCTGAGCAGGCAATAGCCATTAGTGTCTATCATTAAATACATAGAGTTATGTTTGTTATCTGGTACTGATCAACACAGAATTTCCCTGCAGTTTGCCTTACAGTCACGAGGTATTGGGATCTATTCTCTGATCAGCTCCAAATATTCAGCTCCAAATAGTTTGAGTAGACCTTCAGGGGGCTCTGCCTCATAAACTCCCAATGGTGAAAAATGATCATTATTTCTATGTTTCCTTTCCGCTCTTTTAAAAAAAACCCAGTAATTCCTAACAGGGCTTCCTTCTGACACCATGGCAATGTCATGCCTTAAAGAATTTATTGCAATAAACCTGCTAAAAAGCTGTCTGTAGCGACCGATCTTCCCCCGTCTCCAATATTCCCAAGTATCCTAGCGTAAAATTAGAGGACACATCTTGCCAACTTGCCTGCTACACAAACAAGATCTGCCAGGCTGTGTTTTCCAGGGTACCCCTTGCATCACCCAGCACCATAACCACACTGAACCAGACTGATTCAACCCACACTGGCTTTTTATCTTGTCTCCAGCACTGGCCAAAGAGAACATCAAGGAAAAGTACAAGAAGAGGATGAGCAGAAAGTGTTTCCTCCGATACTATCTCAATTTGCCTCTTGGGAACTTCCCGAGTCAAAGATGTTTGCAGAGAGTTAGAAGCCCTCAGTCAATGTTTCTCCCTGGCTTCTTGAACCCACATAAACTGTTGTCATTCACAATTTCACTTTATCCACAGCCTTTTGCCATCCCCTTATACCTTTTTATATATATGCATATATTCCCTCCTCTATATCCATAAAGGAACCAGAACTGAGGTCCTCAAGATGGAACGAGTCATAGATGTACATCGTGAGATAACAATGTTAAAATCTGGTGTCACGTCTACTGCTTTCCATTCCTCTGGTAAGCATCACTGTGTTCATAAGATTTTTTGGTTCCATTTCTGATGCTTATTTTCTCTCTTTATAATATGCAAATTCAGGAAGTTTGACATTTTCTACCCTGAGTGTTTCAGAGGATGCTGGAAAACATCCAGTACTCATTTTATCACTTTACTTTTTGGCTAGATTTCAGTGTAGCCTTTTTTCTTTCATGCAGAATTAAAAGCTCATACAACAGGTTAGTTTTTCATATGTTTTATTGTTTTAAATAATTAGTTTAACTCGGGCTTCCTTTGTGTTCTCTTTGACAGGATTTGCAATCAATATGTTTACTAGCAACTGAAGACATCATGAGTATGTGTGTATTAGAGGATAAATGCAGAAATTACGTTTTGAATTCACTGACACGAGCATTCACCCCTACAACATGATTTTGAGAGTTTAATCAAGAAACAAAAACTTGTGAACCCAAACAAAACATCTTGACTTTCTCATTTCAATTGCTAACTACTCACCCAGGCTGCATATGAATGAATTAGCAACCCAAAATAATGTGCATAAATTATTTGGCAAACAAGTCTGAGTAATGAACAAATGTGGGTGAATTGCTGTGTTGGGGAAAAGAAAGCAAAGCATGATTCATTCAAGCACCTCCTCATTAGGGCTGATTCCCTAGGCTCAAATTAGGCAATAATCAAGGATCCTTCAGCACGACGGCTGCGGTGAGCTCAGATGGGCTGGGAGCCTGCAGACACAGCCAGCCCTGCCTGCCAGCCTCAGATAGAAAGGACAACTCTAAATATCCATCCGTAGTCCTCGTCCTTGCAGAGTGGCGGGCAGAGGGAGGAAGGGCTCTCACTGCTGCTCCCAGGACATCAACCTGAACCCACCTCCAGTCAGCCCAGCGGTGAAAACTGAATCACACAGGCTCAAGCAGTCCCACCAACCTGCCACACCACCACTGCCTGCAGAGCTCTCCCCTATGCTCTACCACTGGATCTAATGATACGTTGACAATGGGCTTCCCAGTAAGTGGGTTATATTGCAGGATAAATTATCCCTTGTCCTGCTATCTGCTGAGTGATGGCTTCCCGCCATGCCAAGGAGCAAGAGGTGCTGCTATCGTTATCCACATCCGCAGAGCAGAACAGCCATCACCTGAAAATGTGAACATGATGCACAGACCAAACCGGATCCAAATCCAGTTGTAATTACAGGAGAGTTTTAAGAGTGATTTAGGAGATCTCTACCTCTTGAATAAGGCTGTCTTCTAACCATTTCTTCAAAGGCACATTCTTTTTTCCATGCAGGGCTATTGATCACCTGGATTTTGAGGTTTGCATGGCAAACCTTGTTCTTGATGAAGGATCCTGACACACGTACACAGCTTACACATTGAGCGTGACCTCTAACCAACAGCTAACAACTAACTCAACTATCCAACCATGCCCTCAGCCCCACCTCCTGCCTGCTGAGCCAACGCAGCACACAAAGTTCAGCTTCACAGCTTTCCGGCTGCCCTTTGGCCTCACCAGGCATGTGCTTCAGAGCTCTGGTGTTTTGGGGAGAACCATTGCGCTAGCTGTGCTAGACGGTTACTCTGTGCATGCATAAAACAGAGAGAATATCCAGAGAACGTCTAGGAAGCCAAGGATCAATAAAACATCCTCTGGCCTGAAGTTTTTTGGTTAAACACCTCTCCAATCAGACTGTTGGCTACTTAGTCCTCTGCTGAACTACAGGACGTAAAGCACTGTAGTGGAGGAGTTGGAACAAGGGGAAACGGCACCAAGCTGTGC